>NC_139939.1:43109676-43204676 GCF_963454915.1 Gymnoscopelus microlampas
GATAGATAGATAGATAGATAGATACGGAATAGATTGAAGAGACATAGTGAGAGACAAATGGAATAGATTGAAGAGACAGAGAGAGAGACATGGAAACGGAATAGATTGAAGAGAAAGACATGGAAATGGAATAGATTGAAGAGAGAGAGAGAGAGAGCGCCATGGAAACGGAATAGATTGAGTCATGTTTTTTGCATTTCAACTTAAATGAGTCTGCATCAAGTGAGGCTTGAACCGGCAACCTTACGGTCATGAAGCACTCTTAGGTAGCTGCAACACTACCTATAGTGCTATATCTTTGTCCAGGCTGATATTGTCTGTTGAGGATCACAAACTCTTGCCTTCTGTCATGACCCAAGCCCCTGTTTCACTAACACTAAGATCACTCGTTCACAAACCATTTACCAATGAAGAAATTGTACATCTCCTCAGAACCAAAATTAGTGAAAGTAGCCGATCTACAAGCTCACAAACCATTAAAAGTTGTCAGATTGTACATTGGCTATTTTCACAATGAAGTATGTTATACATTGAAAAAACATACTCTCATTGCTATCTGAAAAGTTGTGAGATTGTAGATCAGCTGTATGTAAAAAACACTCAATTAAGTATTTCATGTTATCTTTAACAATTGCAGATGTATTCATTGATAGTCATGTTGTGTGAAATGCAACTCAGATGAAGTCTGCACGAAGTGAGGCTTGAACTGGTGACCTTCAGGTTGTGGGGCACACATTTAAGCGAGAAGCCACCAACAGACAAGAACCTGTGAAAAAGGAGATCACACAGATCATACAGTTTCACGCAAATAGCTGAAAAATCCTGGGTTTAAGTGTTTTTCAAACTGCTCAAGATTGGGGACAATCTAAGGGCGGTGCTTACTGGTCAACGTGATAGATGTGTTCCTCATTAGTCAAGGCACATGTGTAAGCAGGTCTAATGGCTGTCGGCCAAACGAGGCATGACTTTTGCCTGTTTAAAGTTTGCATTTTCAAAAAATTGCTATAGCGCCCCCGTTTGACCAATTGGAGTCAGATTGGTTTCAGTGATATTTGGAATGGCCCTTTATATTTCTGCAAAGTTTCAAAGAATGGTAAGTCTGCATGTATGTGTTAGGGGCAGATGAATAATTGTCATAAAACTGCAATATTCATTGGCTCATTAAAGCTTCATTTTTTCACTTATGGAAGATATTTTGCAAACGTTTTTTGGTATAGGTCCAAAGTTCATGTGTAAAACGTTTCGTGCAGATTACTCAAAAATCCCAGGAGGAGATAGGTTTTAACTGTTTTTCATATAATTCCAAATGGTGGGAGATCTAAAGGTCAGAGGTCAAAAGTCAGAGTGTGAAAGTTGTTCAGCATGAGGAGACGCATGTGTGCATCGAAGTTTCATGGCTGTAGGTCAAACACGGCATGAGTTGTACCTGTTCAAAGTTGGCATTTTTCAATTGAGTGCTATAGCGCCACCTTTTGACGAAAGATTGTGAGAATTATTTCTTGATCGTTTTTCATGACCATCTATCATATGGCCGAGTTTCATAAAAAGCGACTGCACGGTTCAGCCAGAACTGCCAAAAGTGGCAGAAGAAGAAGAAACGGAATAATGCGAATAACAATATGGGTCCATGCTGGAAGCCTGGCCCCATAATAAATAGATGTTTCAAAGACTCTGACCTCTAATGAATGACATTCCTAGGGTAGGGTTTTTAGGCTGTTTTTCACTGTTTCTCACTTTCACTTTCTCACACATTCGCACTGACTGAATGGGCACTTTTTTGATTGCCATTGCACTGACAACTAGAAAAAGTGCTCCTCGGAGCACAGGTCACCGCCAGGTCAGGTAGGTTATTGTGGCCTCCTGGTGGCGCTATAATAAGCCAATGTGAAAAGAGGCGGCATTTCTTCTTAGGCCTTGCACGGTAATCGGACACTGCATTCATGATTTGAGGCATTTTGTTACGAAAATGTGTTTTGCTAAATTAGACCTGCTGGTGGCGCTATAACAGGCCAATGTGAAAAGGGTGGCATTTTTTCCTCTGCCTAGTGGGAATATGTGTGCAAAATTTCACAGAAATCGCACGTTGCGTTCATTAGGGTTTAACATTTTCCGGGAAATAGCTAATTTTAATTCCCGGGAATTTTCAGACCTTTTCCCGGGCTTCCCGGGAATTCCCGTTAAAGGGTAAAAAAAAAAAAAGTGCCCACTAAAATGCATTTATATACTTAAATAGCCAATTTTACACCGAGGTGCCCAAATGTCCCTATTGTGTCCACCTATGAACTTGCACTAATAATGACTTAATTTGATTTTTTAAAATCATATAAATATAATATATAAATATAATAGCCTATAGTGCCCTGCCCTGGCGGAGATCTGCCCTGTTGCGCAGCGGGTGAAGACAATTAACTTAACGAGGAGCTGCGCTCAAAACGCACTCAAACAATGTCAAACTCTAGCTGCTGAAAGAAACGTTCCATTTGTATCATTATTGACAAGAGAATTTGCAAAAGGAATATGTATTTATTGTCCATCAAAGCGCCGGTGAGGTCACAGCTTTTCTCTACTTTTGTAAGATATTGATTTGATAGCCTAAACTTGTCATTTGTTTGCAGTTATTAATTTATATTAGGCTACTTGCTGGATATTATAAGACTCCATTTTGGGATGTTGGCTGTATGTTGTCTATTAATCTATATTTTGTTGTTGATCAAATGTGGGGTTTTGTAGTGTGATTTTGATGTGCACATGCATGCGCTGCCAGCACTGACAATCAATGAGACAGACAGCTGTTGTGCAGTTCACTTGTTCTACTGGGTAGTTCTAGTAAAATGGTAGTTTGAACGTTCTAAAATGCAAGTGTAGGTAGGGTAGGCTACATTAATGATGATAAAAAAATCGGACCACATCGGTCTAATTCTCTCTCTCTCTCTCTCTCTCTCTCTCGCGCTCTCTCTCTCTCTCTCGCGCGCTCTCTTGCTCTCTCTCTCTCTTCAGCTCTCCGGTCTGTCCTCTCTCTCTATCAAAAGCATTGCTTGGCTTGTGCACATTTTAAGCTGGAATATAGGCTCGATCAAACCTACCTAGGCCTACTGTTTATGCAGCGTTTCACTTGATGATGTTGAATCTGACTAGTCAACTGGTGTCTACCATATTGACAGCAGAGGAAACAGTGAAATCAGCGTGCGCACTGTGCAGGGCAGGCATGGGGCATCACGGCCACTTGTGTTTTATTTTGTTCATTACTGTTACATTCATTCAGTGCGTCCCATATTGGTTCACAACGGGACGATGGGACCCTGCCCTGGTCGGCAACGCGGCAAGTAACTTGCCTAATTATAATAGTAATTCCTCCACGCTGTAGATGGGGCTTTCTACTAATTAGTATTAATTTCTAACAAGAAAAAAAAAAAACGGGAAGCCCGGGAACCGAAGTGAATTCCCGGGATGGTAAAAAAACCCGAATTCCCGGGATTCCATGATTTGAGGCATTTTGTTCAAACGGACCTATCCAGCAAACTTTGGAAGCCAATGTTAACCAATTGGGATGGAATATGAAATATTGGACACTTCCATCTTGATCACATGACTATAGAGATACTGTGTACCGATTTGCGTAATTTTTGGACAGATTCTGAAGGAGTAATAGCAAAACATTTGTTTTACAAAAGTCAGCCTCCTGGTGGTGTTCTAAAAGGCAGATGTGAAAAATGCATGGCAAAGGTTTTTCCTTGGCCTCTAGGGAGAGTGCGTGCAAAGTTTCACGCAGATCGGTGCAGTTATAGGTAAAAACGCAAATCGGCCTGTTATAGCGCCACCATGAGGCTGATTTGAACATTTTCAAGTGGCATTTCTTCCCCAGCCTAGTGGGAATGTGCGTGCACAATTTCACAGAAATCGCATGCTGCGTAGATGATTTGAGGCATTTTGTTCAAAACCAATCCTGCAAACTTTGGAAGCCAATCTTAGCCAATCAGGATGGAATATGGAAAATCGGACAGATCTATGTTGATCACATGACTATAGAGATACTGTGTACCGATTTGCGTGATGTTTGGATAAAATCTGTAGGAGTAATATAAAAAAAAATGTTTTGCACAAATCGGCCTCCTGGTGGCGCTATAAAAGGCCCATGTGAAAAATGGCAGAGGTTCTGAATTGGCATCCAGGGAGTGTGTGTGCACAGTTTCGCAGCGAGCGTATTTCTGTACACAACAGTATCAGTGTCTTGCTCATGGACACTTCAACGACAACTCAAGGGGAGCTGGGGAATCGAACCGGGAACTTTTCCGATTCCCAAGCGGCCGCTCTTATCTCCTGAGCTACAATTAAAAGCACCATTTTGTACTTAATCTATTTATTAACTTATTAAGTGAAAGTGCGTGTTTGTGAATAAATAAGGCTATATCCGTATGTGATAAAGTAATTATCACCCAGCCTTCATCATAATATGCCAACCCTCCGTTGGACTCCCTCAGGCAACAACGGATGCTAATCTATACTGTACGGTAGCCTAAACAAACATATGTGTATAATATACTGTATATATATATATATATATATATATATATATATATATATATATATATATACATATACCCACAAACATACATGCCAACTGCATTGGATCACCATGATTAAACAGTTGTTTGTTGGCTAATCAGGAGGAAGTTGGAAAAACAGACGCACATACGGAAAACAACAGATGAAAAGAATCTCCGTTCTCTCTCTCTCTTCTCTCTACTCCTCCCTCTTGTTAAAAATACCAGCAGGCTGACAGACAATGAGCTATAAGCACAATGAGACAGTGGCTGAGCCGGCCACCCACACGCCATCTCTCTCTGTCCTCTCTGCCAGCACTAGCGCTCTCTCTCTCTCTCTCTCTCTCTCTCTCTCTCTCTCTCTCTCTCTCTCTCTCTCTCTCTCTCTCTCTCTCTCTCTCTCTCTCTCTGGACTGAGCACTGCAATGGCTCTGTTACTCAATAGTTTAGCTCCTTTACATCATATCATGTACTGCACATTAGGGCCTCCACAATCAATTATTTTCTATTGATTACTTTTGCGATTAATCTCAATTGAGACATATGTTTTTTTCATGTTATACTATTTTCGATATCGATAAGATAAACATATAAAAAAAATCTGAATCCACCGTGGTGCATCCGGCTTTGTCGGGCGTCTATACGAACACAATTGGCCCGTGTTCGAGGGAGGATAGCCGGGCAGGTGATATTGGTCATTACATGTACTCCTACGGGCTGGCAGTGACAGCAGTGACAACACCAAAATGTGTGTGGGGAGGAATCAATTAGCATAACGGCTACATTGGGGAGAAAAAGTGGGTAAAAATAATTGGCCAATCTAAATATATATATATAAAAAATAATGTTGCACCTCTATTATACGTGATTCTCTGCGGAGATTCTGTCAACTCCCATAAAAGTCAGTGAGTCAGTCAATCAGTCGGTCACAAATCCGGTTAAGCCGCTCAGGTGCAGCTCTCGAACACGTACGGCACCGGCCCTCATGGGGCCGCATGCACGCCGGTGACACTCTCTCTCTCATTCAGTCACTTATAGTTGTGTCTGCCAGTCAGTCAGCCACTAATCTCTCGAGACAGATTGAGCTCAGTCACTATAGCTCGCTGCCACGTGCATTGCTTTAAGTGTTCTCCCCAACATGTCTTCCCCTCTCACCTGATGGGGTTAATTCTGCTCTCCTTTTCTCTCTCGCCACTCCCTCCTTTCCCTCCCTGTACTGCATTTGTCTCTATCCATCTCTTAACCTTTTCTGTTGGTCTTTTTCACCTTTCTCCTGTATGAGATTGATTTCGGTTTGCTGTTTTCCTTCTCTATTCTCTCTATCTTTCTCCATCTCTCTCTCTCTATCGCCCTTTCTCTGTCCATCTCCTAATCTCGTCCACCATAGTAAATTGCATCCTCACCAGCCAGCCACCAGCCGGCTTGCTTCTATAAATACTTGTTCAGATGTGAAGGTGCTATAATTGTGTGTGTGGCGTGCACGTGTGCATGCATGCAATCGTTTGTACGAGCGCGAGTTAGTGTGTGTGCGTGAGCATGTGCACGCGTGAGTGTGTGTGTTTGTGTGTGCACATGCGCGCGCCAGTGTGCATGCGTGCGTGCGTGTGTGTGTGTGTGTGTGTGTGTGTGTGTGTGTGTGTGTGTGTGAATTTAGCCTGCAGCAATCAGGGGAGCCAGCCCTGTCACTGCCACTGTCCCTGCCACTGTCACCGCCAGACGACAAATGATGGGTCTTCATTTTGAGTGTGAGTCTCAAATGTGTGACTGTGTCAGGGAATGTGCAGCCAAGTAACCATCAACAGCCTCTATTGCCAGAAACAGAGTATGTCCAGTGTGTCCGGATGTGGAATTGTTGCAACAGCCTGTTTCGTTATTCCAAAGCACTATTGTACCTGTTAAACAGACAGATTGTCTATTGTACCCGTTAAACAGGCAGATTGTCTATTGTCTATTGTACCTGTTAAACAGACATATTGTCTATTGTACCTGTTAAACAGACAGACTGTTGCAGTCCCGCCACAACGAATCACAACCACTTTGAGCTGTTAAGTTGGATTGAGAACTGTGGAGGTGTGTATTTTTGGCTGTAGTCGAGGAGAAAAAAAAATCAGTTGTTAGCCATCACCTGTAGGTCAATTTTGAGCCAATCAGATTACAATTAGGGGAAGGGGCGTGATGCTGTTCATTTTCAAAACTTCATCCGTTTTGCGGTATTATCTAATATTTCAGAATGGGCCAACTGTGAATGGGCCAAAAAGTCAGGTCCAGGTTGTGATTGTGTTGAGAAATACAGGAGGCTTGCATCTGTTCAGTTAAGTTTATACCCTAATTAGTAGTGGTGAATAATGTAATGTTAACGATGAGGAGACCCATCTGCACAATGTGGACATTCTATCAGAAAACTGGAATTGTTTTGAAGGGATCATCAGGGATCACTTAAGCTACAGATAATGTGAGGGAGTTTGTCACACACATCTGAATCATCTGAACTGTAGTGTGATGATATGATGATGGCAGTCCAGCACATAGCAGAGCCCTTTGAATATGAATGGAGTTGAACATGTCTGAACAGGGTTTAAGTGGTTAAGCTCTTCTGTCTTTGCTCTGTTAAAGTATTCATCAAACAAAGCTTGCTACACAATTTTCATGGAACACAGTGTTCCGCACTGTACTGTAGGCGGACCGTGAAAACGATGATAGATGCCCAAAATTGCAAACATCCTTGCTTTGACCCTTTCATAAAGAAAGATTGCGGAGGATGTGCATAATTGCAAACTATTACAAATATTAGAGTGAGTAGTTGAAGTTAAAGGGATAGTTCGCTCTAGGGGTGTGCCGATACACTAATTTCACCAAACGATACGATACGATATTTGGCTCACAACTTCGATACGATATCGATACGATACGATACGCACTTTTTTTATTATGAAAATATATGGGGGAGGAAAAAAGTAAATGCAAACAAATAATTCTGTTTTTGCATTATTCAGACATGCAAACTTGTAGCTTTTCAGCCACAATAGCCGTTTTCAATCCAAATAGGGCAATAGTGTGACACCTGACCCGAAAAAAACAACAACATGTTGTCACCCTTTTCACCTCGGGGCTGTTTGCATGCCTGATTATAATGATTGTTTAAAAAAAAACAATATTTCTTTTCCCCCCAAAACGATACAAATCGTCACGAAAACGTATCGCAATATATCGTGGGACGATATATCGCGATACGATAAATGACCTTTTTCTATCGATTACTCACCTCATGGAGTTTTTGTCTCATTCCTGAGCCAATAACTTGATGACCGGTGGCGGCTCCGGTAGGAGACTCAAAGAGTCTCCTACCGGAGACATTAGCATCTTTTCCGGTCATCAAATTATTGGCTTAGGAATGCAACAAAAACTAAAATTATCCATGAATTCAAGTCTTCATGGGGTGTGTATTTGATAGAAAATAAGTAATTGTTTGGGTGAACTACTCCTTTCTGATGGCCACAAAACCCTCAAGGAGCTGTACCAGATAGCACGGAAAATACTTTTGGCTGCACAGACTCCCATGGGTCAGAGCAGGTGAGATATTGGGGAGAAAAAGGATTATGCAGGCAGATGGATAATCTGAAATAACCATTAAATGTTTGCTGACCAAGAATGTTTTTCATAAATAACAGATATCCATGATCCCCAATATTCCTGTTTGATTGCATGGAATCCTCCATTACAAACCTGAAATGATTATATTTCCTTTCTTGCACTGGCTGCCTGGGGATCCACTTTAAATCCTATGCCTAGTTGACCGGATCCCCAAGGGCTCTACACTAGGCCCCCTCCTGTGCTCTAAATATCTCTACACTAAATATCTTTGCAGAAAATAGCCGATCTACAAGCTTGCGTTGTGAGACGCTTGTAGGTCGGCCATTTTTGCCAATTTTTTGTCCCAGAATAGGGACGGACGCTCGTGGTGGAAAAAAGTACTCAAATGTATCAATACTGCAATGTAGAAGTACTCCAATGCGACGCGTTGTGAGCTTGTAGATCGGCTATTTTCAAATAGCCTAGGTATAAAATAGGGCTAAAGTGGTTAATTTATGTTTTATAATGTAATATATTTATATCTGCGAAGTAACTAGTAACAAAAAGTTTTCAAATAATTGTAGTGGAGTAAAAGTACAATATTTGCCTCTGAGATGTTAGTGGAGTAGAAGTAAAAGTATAGACAATTGGAAATACCTCAAAATACAGTACTTGAGTAAATGTACTTATTTACTTTACACCACTGCAGGACGCTAAGGTTCAAGTGGTTGCCCGCCCTGCATCACAAAACGGCAAAGCTGAACCCTGAGTCCCCCACTCACCTGAGCGGGAGAGTACAGCCTCCGTCGATGATGCCTCTGGCCCTCGTGCCCTCCTCCTCCTTCTCCTCCTCCTCTTGCACCTCCTCTTCTCGTTGGCGGCGGCGTCACCCCAACGTGGCCTCCTCCTCCTCCAACAACAACCCCAGCCCCACCCCCACTCCCTCCTAGAACAACGCCAACACCCCCGCCGCCTCCGCCTCCGCCTCCGCCACCTCCCACGCCCACGGCCACGGCGGAGGCCCCGGCGATGGCTCCGATGCCCCCCATCATGCAGCAGAGGCCCCCCTGGGCCAGCTCCAGCTCGATCTCGGCGTCCATCTCGGCGTCCTCCTGCGCCTCCTTGTTGGAGTCGTCCAGGTGCTTCATCAGCACCGCCACCACCACGTTGATCAGCACGAACTGGGCGGTGAGCACGAACGACACGAAGTACATGGGAGAGATGAACTGCAGGCCCGGACTGCAGCCGTAGTCGCTGGGCGGGTGCCCCGGGGGGCACTCCCTCAGTGTGTCCTGGTAAGGGGCGGGGGGGGGGGGGGGGTCGAGAGATGCCAGGAAGAGTCAGAATGGAGGTGGGGGGAAAGCAGAGAATAGAGATGTGGATGGAGAGAAAATGGAGGAGAGTGGAAACAAGTCAAGTCGTCAATTTTATTTATAAAAGCACATTTACAAACAACCAAAGGCCGACCAAAGTGCTGTACAGCATTACAAATGTAGACACAAAAGCATCAAATACAGAATATACAACTCCAAAAAACAAAAAAGCATAAAATATATAAAATCATAATAGGAAGACAAATAGCTGAGGAAAAGAAAAATGTGGGAGCACATGAAACAAGCACAATGAAGAAAGGAGAGAGAGAGAGAGAGAGAGAGAGAGAGAGAGAGAGAGAGAGAGAGAGAGAGAGAGAGCGAGAGAGAGAGAGAGAGAGAGAGAGAGAGAGAGAGAGAGAGAGCGAGCGAGAGAGAGGGGAATCAGAATAGTGTCATGTCACCATGCTTTTATTATTTGAAAGCTGTGCAATTAAAGCAATCTCATAAATACTATACTCAAGTTACAAAAAGCGACTTATTGAAGAGTGACAGCGGATGAGAGCTATCCTCTTCACAGTCAATGGCTCTTGGCACAATCACACTCAAATGCAATGCAGAGAAAATCTAATATGGGATTAAATACTGAGATATTTTAACCTTTATTATTACGTGAATTATATATTACAAATATTCAAATATGGCAGCTGCCTCAGTCTTCTTGTAGGTAAATGGCTCAAATAAGGGGTTACTATGCTCGACGGCAGGGATTCAGTGGAATGTCACTCAAGCACGACTCTAACCAATAAGCAATCAATACATGGCTATCCTACTATCCTACTATAATTCTAGTAACCTCGGTGAGTAGGTGAAGCTACCCGGTTCTCCTCAGTGGCTGGACCAATTGCTCTGATTTTGCACACAGCTATTGACCATTACCATCTGAACTTAACTGTGAAGCCCGTTTTTCAATTTCATCAAATCTCAGCTTCTTATTAGCGTTTATGTGTCAAACAATGTCGCCTCCCGGGTTGCCAGATCATGTGCGCATATCCCCCCACGGATGCGTCGACCGGGTATGGTCTAGTTATAATAATACATGTATCAATTACACACCCTCTACTGTTACCACGCTCCATGGTGTGTACTTGGTCGGAAGATGTGTTTTACCTTCATGATTCCGTTCCAGTTGTCACCGGTGGACACCTGGAAGAGGGTGAGGAAGGCCATGCCAAAGTTCTCGAAGGTGGCGTGGCGACTCATGCCCTCACATGGGTAGTCTGCGTTACACACTGAGAGAGGGAACCAAAAAATAAGATAAAAAAATCCACAGGGAGTGCATGGTGAAATGTTTTTCCTCAATGATAAAAAGCGGAACTTCTACTCAGGCAAGTTTACATGAGCAGGGTTGTAAGCAGGGTTCGATTTTTAAACAAATAAAAAAAGGGGGCCGGGGGAGGGTGTGACGTGTTGTCCATGATGCCATGTCCATGCCTCAAACAACCATTGATTTTGACTGGAGATGTTTGAAGCTGGAATTGCTGGACCGTTTCTTTAAATAAGACCTGAGGC
Organism: Gymnoscopelus microlampas; assembly: GCF_963454915.1. Lineage (NCBI taxonomy): Eukaryota > Metazoa > Chordata > Actinopteri > Myctophiformes > Myctophidae > Gymnoscopelus > Gymnoscopelus microlampas. The sequence goes on from NC_139939.1 coordinate 43,120,670, forward strand.
AGATTCTACAAATGTCTTCTGAATCCTAACAGTTTTCTGAAAACGTATGTTGCTATACCAGTGGTGCTCAAACCTTTTCATGTCAAGGACCCCCATAATTGTACTGTATGTATTTGGCCACGGACCACCATCTCAAACTATTTTGTTCCAGGGACCCCCCAGAAGCAAAGATTTGAGTTAAAAAAAATCGCTTTAAAAACATATTATATTCAAAGAATTCCAAACATTTTCACGATTGTCCAAAAATAGCAGATCTACAAGCTCATAGCGCGGCTATGAGCTTGTACTGTATATCTGCAATTTTTGAATAGCCAATGAAATCTAAAATGAGACAGATGCTTTCCCGGGGTTTAATGGGTTAACAAACTTATCACATAATAGTCTGTTCTATTTTCCTATTCTATTTTAGTTAGGAAACATGTGTAAACTGTTTGCACCTCTTGCAAATTGAAAACAATAATCTTGTTGACATCATTTGTGGCTTAGCTCGTTAATAACTAATAGCTGTTTCTCTGCTGTTTCCCGGGGCAACGGTTGCAAAGAGCAAGTTCACAAAGCTTGGAGCGTTCATTAACGGTGAGCTTTGTTTAAGGCGGTGAAACCATAGGCTTAGGCTTTGTTCAAACTGCAGGCACATCCAATTTGTTTCTCAAACTGTCCATCCATGATGTTATTTGCAAGAGATCAGATCTCTGTATTCGGACATCGTCGACCTTTCGGAATCGATTCCTGTGGTAATAATGTATAAAGACATAATGCTCAACTTTCGCTCAGTGGGTAGAGAGGCCGTCTGGTAAACAGAGGGTCAGTGGAATTCGCCCCCTCGGTCTGCCCGGACCGGTGTACGTGTTGCAGTGTCCCTCAGCAAAACACTTAACCCATTATCTGTTCCTGACCCAGCTACATCCACCTGCCCTGTCAATTTCTCCCAGTTTGAACCCATATCTCTCTCCTCACTCTCAGAGGTTGTTTTACACCTACGGGCCACAAATTGCCCCTCACAGACAGCATCCCCTCCCGGCTTCTTATTGAGGTGTTTGGTGCGGTTGGCCCAACTGTTTTACTGCTGATTAATACATGTCTCAGCTCAGGACGTGTCCCTGCTGCCTTTAGATATGCAGTTGTGCACCCACTACTCAAAATGAAAAACCTCGACCCATCAATTTTGTCAAATTTTAGGCCCATTTCTCAATTACCATTTTAATCAAAAGTTCTGGAGAAAATAGTTTATAACCAACTTCAGTCATCTTTAATCTCTCAAGGTATTCATGAGAAATTTCAGTCCGGGTTTAAAACCAGGCCACAGCACAGGAACAGCTCTTCTGAAGATTTTAAATTATTTAATTTTAACATTTGACTCTGGTAACCCTGCTGTCCTGGTGATTTATCGACCGCTTTCGCCACTGTTGACCATGTCGGCATCACAAGTATGGTTCCAATCATACCTGTCTGATAGAACTTTCTCCGTTCAGTTAGACAATTTCTCTTCACCCCCAGCCCCCCTCAACAGGTCCATCAGGGCTCTATACTGGGCCCCCATCCTCTTTCTCCTGTATATGCTGCCCCTCGGTTCTATCCTGTCCAAACTTTCACTGCATGCTATGCTGATGATATTCAGGTATACCTCCCCCTCATACCCAATTCAAATAATTAATTTCAAGCTCTACTTGACTGCTTACAGGACATAAAAACCTGGATGGATAGTAACTTTTTAAATCTTAATGAAAACCAAACAGAAATAATTATCTTTGATCAACACCTGGCCCTACCCTACAACACCCCGGACACCCTTAACGCTAACATCCGCACATCTGCCAAAAATCTTGGCATAATCCTTGACAGCACTTCAAGTTTGAGAAACAAATCAGCTCTGTTGTCAAGACCAGCTTTTTGAAACTCCGCCTCCTCGCCAAGGTCAAGCCATATCTCCCCCTAAAACAGCATTTCATCCAGACTTGACTACTGCAATTCCCTATATACCAGCATCGAACAGTCATCACTTAGACGACTGCAATTGGTCCGGAACGCTGCTGCTCGCCTGCTGACTGGCACTAAGAAACGTGAACACATAACCCCAGTCTTGGCCTCACTTCACTTCAGGTTGAACGTTTTATTTAAATTTTTGTGCATATACGTGTTTTGTGCTCATGTTGACACTTGCTTTCATGTACATGTGTTTTGCTTTGTGTGTTGCTCCTGCTGCTCTGTACAGCACTTTGGTCAATCTCGGTTGTTTTAAATATGCTATAAATAAAGTTTGATTTGATTATCACATCCATTATCACACATTCCCTGAAAACTTTTAAAAACTTTTTTTTATTGCTATCTATTCCCTGTTTGCTTGGTTGGCTCTATGGATTTGACATCCTGTAAAATGTGATATTGTCAACTATGTTGGCTAATTATGATCTTGTTATGGATATACTGTATAAATTCTATATATTCTATATACTGTATGTTTTATTGTGTTATACATAGGTATACTTATACGAGCAGGCCTCGTATAAGTCCTTTGGGCTTCTTGCCTCCTCCTGGCACTTTTTACATTGTGCTAAATAAATCAAATCAAATCAAATCAACCCCTAACAGCTCCCCCCTGAGCGCTCATCATGATCATCAGAATGAAGCTGAAACTGAATTTCCCCCACAGGATTAATAAAAACTTTATACTTTGTCATAAGACACTCACTATAATTAGATCTACAGTACAAGCTCACAACGCATTAAATCGCTACGCATTCTGAGCTTGTAGATCAGCTATTTTCAAGGAGTGACACCGAAGAAATCAGGCTTCAGTGTCTTTAAAAAAAAAATAGAATCGCATTCCAAACTACCTATAGGAATGTGGTTAAAATCTGATGCGCAAAAAAAACTGTTTCCAGTTTTTCCGCTGTTCAGACTTGCTAAAATCAATCGGATTCCAATCTAGATAGGCCAAAAATCGGATTAGGGTGTGATTTTAATCGTTGTGTTCTTTGGTGTGCAATGCTGCGCGGATCCAAAAGGAAATCTCACTTTTCCCGCTGGAAAATAAACAATATTACCGCGCCCACGCTGTTTATTATTTTTTCTTTCCTTATCTTCCAAAATGGAAAGTGACAGCAGCAGTTCCAGTGAAAGATGAGTTTGCTATCATTGTATGTCAAAACCAGAATAGAAAACGGGAGTATTGGACAGTGGTGGGGAAAGTACTCAAATGTTTCACTTAAGTAAAAGTCTGGCAATGAAAATTGACTTGTTAGCACCTCACATTAAAAAACAAACGACAAACTGCAGGGAAAGCATCGACCCAGAACAACGACGTGAGTTGATCTATTATTATTATTGGAGTATTATTGGCCTAATTAAATATGTCGGATATGCATTATGCGCTGTCCATGCCTAAATTAATGACTTGATAACATATGCCTAGATGTAAACAGTGGTGTAAAGTAACTAAATACATTTACTCAAGTAATGTACTTAAGTACACTTTTGAGGATGTTTTACTTACTGGAGTATTTCCCATTTTCAATACTTTTACTTCTACTCCACTACATCTCAGAGGCAAATATTGTACTATTTGAAAACTTTAGTTACTAGTTACTTTGCAGATATAAATTATTATATTATAAAAACATACATTAACCACTTCAGCCCTATTTTAAATAAATAGGCTATTTGAAAATAGCCGATCTACAAGCTCACAACGCGTCGCTTTGCGACACGTTGTGAGCTTGTAGATCGGCTATTTTCAAACATTTTAGTACTTTTACTTTTGATACTTTAAGTATATTGTGTTGCCAATACTTTTGTACTTTTACTCAAGTAACATTTTGAACACGGGCCTTTTACTTGTAACAGAGTATTTTTATATTGTGGTATTGCTACTTTTACTTAAGTAAAATATGCGAGTACTTCTTCCACCACTGTATGTAAATGCTATCAATTGTCTGCACAACTGTATTTTACCTGCCTCCTAATTGTCTCCGCCAGGCCGAAAGGCATGGCGAGAGAGTATGTTTTACCCCCTGTCCGTCCGTCCGTGTGTCCGTGTGTCCGCCCGTCATTCGATCTGTCTGTGTACAGCTAATCTCCGGCACCGTTGGCTTGCTCGCAGCCAAACTGTGCACACACAGTCCCTGGATACCAGAGCAGAACCTCTGCCCCAAATTTTTCACAGGGGCCTGTTATAGCGCCACCAGGAGGCCGATTTGTGCAAAACACATTTTTTGACAGTACTCCTACAGATTTTGTCCAAAAATCCCACAAATCGGTACACAGTATCTCTGTAGTCATTACACGAAACGGGTTTTTCAGATTTCTCATATTCCATCCTGATTGGCTAAAAATGTCTTCCAAAGTTTGCAGGAGTGCTCCGTTTTGAACAAAATGCCTCAAATCATGAACACAGCATGCAATTTCCGTGAAATTTTGCAAGCACATTCCCATTAGGCCGAGGAAGAACTACCATTTGAACATTTTAAATCAGCCTCATGGTGGCGCTATAACAGGCCGATTCGTGTTTTTACCTATAATTGCACCGATCTGTGTAAAACTTTGCATGCACACTCCCTATAGGTCAAGGAAAAACCTTTGCCCTGCCTTTTTCACATCTGCCTTTTATAGCGCCACCAGGAGGCCGACTTGTGTAAAACACATTTTTAATACTACTCCTTCCAATTTTATCCAAATTTCACGCAAATCGGTACACATGATCTCTATAGTCATGTGATCACGACGGATGTGTTTGATTTTTCATATTCCATACTGATTGGCTAAGATTGACATCTAAAGTTTGCATTATTGGCTTGTTTTGAACAAAATTCTGCAAATCATGAACGCACCGTCCAATTGCGCTCAAACTTTGCACGCACATTCACACTATGTCGAGGAACAAATGCCACCCTTTTAACATTGGCCTGTTATAGCACCACCAACAGGTCTAATTCAGCGAAACACATGTTTTTAACAAAATGCCTCAAATCATGAATGCAGTCAGTGTCCGATTGTCGTGCAAGGCCTAAGACGAAATGGCACCCTTTTCACGTTGGCCTATTATAGCGCCACCAGGAGGCCACAGTAGCCTACCTGACCTGGCGGAGACCTGTGCTCCGAGGAGCACTTTTTCTAGTTATTACTGTATCTATTGTATTGCAGATACTTGAGCACTGATGATTCTTTCACCACGATTATAACACACAATAACAGTTGTGTATTTATTTGAGCTGTGTGTAGGTTAGACTGTGGACCGACGTACCTAGCTCTCCAAACAGCTCCACTCCCAGAGCAGCATAGATGAAGAACAGCAGCATGAAGAGGAGACCCAGGTTCCCCACCTGTCACACATACAAATGGCCCAATCACATATCAGCATCAGATCCCATGCACAATGAGGTCATACAGTCATATCACATCGTCAATGATAAAGACAAGCTTTGCGTAACTTACAGTAGTTGGATTGTAAGAACCTGATGTTCAATGATCCTGTACTGTAAAACCAGTGATTCTCAAACCTTTTCAAGGACCCCTAAATTGATATGTATTTGGCTGCGGACCCCCATCTAAAAATGTTTTGTGCCAGGGACCCCCAGAAGAGAAGATTTGTGTTAAAAAAAAATCCAAATTATTAAAAAAAATGTAAACATTTGTGTGATTTTTACAAATGTACAAGCTCGCAGCGTGGCACAAAGTGACACGCTGTGAGCTTGTAGATCTGCTATTTTTGAATAGCCAACGTATAAATGGATAAAGTGGTTAAAATGATTGTGATGCTATATTAACTCCTTTTGCTGGGGAGCCCCTAGAACCCTCCCAAGGACCCCTGGGGGTCCCTGGACCCCACTTTGGGAACCAATGCTGTAGACCCTTGAGTTTAAATGAACCGGACTGATTCAATTGATTCAAATGAAAGTTGAAGCCTGTGTCGACCCTCTCCGACTCTCTCTGTCTGCCTGTTGTTCTGTGGCTGCTTTCAGGAGCTGGAGGTGGTCAGAGGGTTTTGGCTGAAACTGCAATGTAGAAAGTACTTAAAGTACCAAAAGTAGAAAGTACTCATTATGCAGAATGCATCATTTCACAAACTTTTCTAAAGAATAAAATTCATAAAACTCTTTTGAAAATAGCAGATCTACAAGCTCACAATGCGTCGTGATGCGACGCATTGTGATCTTGTAGATCGGCTATTTTCAAATGGCCTAAATGTATCGGGCTGAAGTGGTTTTGTAATAATAATCAAAATGTAGAAAGTAACTAGTGACTAAAGTTTTCAAATAATTGTAGTGGAGTAAAAGTACAATATTTGCCTCTGAGGTGTAGTGGAGTAGAAGTAAAAGTACTGAACATTGGAAATACTAAAGTAAAGTAAAAAATACCTCAAAATTGTACATAAGTACTTGAGTACATGTACACCACTGCAATATGGTAATGGCTATGTCAGACACACCCTGTGTTTGCGAGATGCACTTGTGTGTTGCCACTAGTAGGCAGATGTGAGCTATATCAGCAGTGATTGCGTGCTCCTATAGTGTGATACGTTGGGCTTTTTTTTGCTACTAGACTGAGTGTTCAAATTAAGCCACAAGAAGGCTATAGGGTCAGTTTGGGATCGGCAGTCGAGTATTAGAGGGGGGGCTTCCACTTTAAATGTAAATTCTCTGTTACACCGGAATACTGGAGTTTATCACACATGCTCCCGGGGTCTGTCTGGCGCTTGAGATCCCGCATCTCCAGCCATTGGAAATGTTTTACGTTTTTTGCCCCTCATACTTGCGACAATTTACAGGGTCTGCTCAAGTACAATTCCCTTGTTCCCTAACGCTGGTTAACTTTAATTGCACCTGTTGGAATTGATGTACTTCTATGTGTGAGTGTGAGTGTGTGTGTGTGTGTGTGTGTGTGTGTGTGTGTGTGTGTGTGTGTGTGTGTGTGTGTGTGTGTGTGTGTGTGCGCGCGCGTGCGTGTCCTGCAGCCACTGAGGCTGCAGGATTGGCTGATGAGTATGTACAGTACGTATTCATATAAATACCAGCTCGATAAGCCTGTGCGGGATTCTAAAAGTTTGTGACAAATGGCCTATAAATGTATCAGTCGCTGTTCTCTGGCAGTGCATAGTTGTGTGTTCATTGATGTTCAATTTTGTCTGAACTCGTACTCTGTTGTGGGTCTCCTGTGATGCTGCCTTGTTTTGGCAAGGCAAATTGGGTCGTTTACCAGTCAAAGTTATTCACAAACGAAGCGAGCATGAGCATCTGGAGGGGAGGTTGCCATCATCAACCAGCGACTCGGTGCCCATTCACGGACAGCCCTCCACACCGCCAATCGCCCCGGCTACGCAAGGCCAGCCGATAGTCCTCTGTGCCCAGATACCGTTCCGTTTAGGTGGGTTTCTGACTTAGAGGCGTTCAGTCATATAAGCCTGCAGATGGTGGCATCGCCCCATTGGCAAGGAGGACACTTTTCCTTTGTTGGGTGTTTCCCATGAGGCAGGAGCACTTCCAGTCCCTGAATTCAGGTCACACACAGAGGCTTGGGTCTTTGATGAGAGGATTCTTTTGGCTTTGGTCTGTGGTGCTTGAACTTTTCTGTTCACATCCTGTCTGCATTCCTTTAAATTTGCTCCCTATAGGTCCAGTGGTTGCTGTGGGGATGGCTTGTGGTATTTAGCTTATTCAGGGACTGGTAGCTGATATATTGCACTTTTACCTTAGCACTGGGTATACTCTTAGTTGCTTGTTTTAGAAGAGAATGCACTTAAGACTTCTGGTGATTAGTAGTTTTGTACCCTACCTATGTTGAATGCACTTATTGTAAGTCGCTTTGGATAAAAGCGTCTGCTAAATGACTGTAATGTTATGTAATGTAATTGTGTATGCCATTTTCTGGTGTACTGTGTGTCATCGTTCCTTTAAAAGGCCTTCTTGGAGCTCAGAAGCTGGTTCTCTTCTCCCCGAGACACATTATGGTTGATGCTTGTTTGTATTGCTGCACCACACAATAATGCACTGACGCACATCTCCGCTCATGCACCCAGCTAGGCTGCTGATCATATTGACTGCACATGCCCCTGTTAGTCTAAGTTATTTTGTTATTCCTTTTAATTAATACCTAATTAGTTAATTGATGTGGTTGTGTCTCCCTCTGTCGTCATGGCCGTGCAAGGCGTGCAGACCGGTTTGTGTCAAACCCAACATCAATAATAAAATGTATGGTGTTCTGGGGTTTTCATTAACGATTTTATCATACGCTCGGGCACAGTGACCGAAAAAAACGAGGGGGGAGAACGGCGTGCTTGATGACAACTCAGCGGAGCAACAAGTGGTTACTTTTCTACAGTCCAAAGGGATCATACTGGACTGTAACAACATCGAGGCATGCCATACCTTGCCCAGGAGAAACAACGACAACGACAAACCAGCTGTCATCATATGGTTTGTCAACAGAAAGCACAAGACCGCACTGTTGAAGCAAGGGAGAAAGCTGATGGGATCAAACGTCTTTCTGAACGAGCACTTAACCAAACACAGCGCTGATATCGCAAAAAAAGGCACGCTTCCTCAAGAAACAAGGGAAAATTCAAAACACTTCAAAACACACAGCTGCAAGATTTTCATCAAGCTAAACTTAACTTCTTATTTGTGAACATTTGTGCAAATCTTTGAAAATATATTTTTCAATACGATACGATACGATACGATACGATACGATACGATAATACTTTATTGTCAGTTTGCACTGAAATTTGTCTTGCGACCCATTGTTTTCAAGCAAACATTTTAACTCAAATCTTTGCTTCTGGGGATTCTACAAATGTATTCTAAATCCTAACAGTTTTTTGAAAAATGCGTTTGTTGTTACAATCAGTGGTTCTCAAAATTTTTCATGTCAAGGACTCCCAAAATGATATGTATTTGGCCGCGGAACCCCATCTCAAAATACGCTGTTTCAGGGACCCCCCAGAAGCGAAGATTTGAGTTAAAAATGTTCACTTTAAAACAAAATATATATATTCAAAGATTTGCACACATTTTCATGAGCTTGTAGATCTGCAATGTTTTGAATAGCCAAAATAAATCTAAAATGACACATACCACACAGCTCTCTACTCTCCTCCTCCTCCTTCAAACATGGATAAACCTGCCACCCATTACACACATTACAGGAAAATTCAAGTCGCTCACTACAATACCAAACAGACATGGTAGCCAACCATGTGACAATTCGGGGCTTTCACAGCCTGTGATAGGCCAGGAGAACAGGTAAAGGGCTCCCTGGGGCATAGTGGAAGGCACTGAGCGGAACATCATTAGCTAAGTCACCTCACAGCACGCGCAACGGGGCCAGAGGGAATCCAATTCAACAGTTCCAGAGCATGCTCTTGGAACACGCCACTGTGGAATACCATTAGGTAGGCAAATAAACGTGAATGGTTGAAGCGCAGAAAGAAAGAGAGAGAGAGAGAGAGAGAGGGAGAGAGAGAGAGAGAGAGATTACCTTGGGGGGACTAGGTATCAACTGCAGGGGATGGGGGTGCTGGCAGAGCGAGAAGGAAAAGTGCGACAGAGAAATAATGTAAAGAAAAGAGATAGGGAGAGATGGATGTACAGAGAGAGGGAGGTGTGTGTGTGTGTGTGTGTGTGTGTGTGTGTGTGTGTGTGTGTGTGTGTGTGTGTGTGTGTGTGTGTGTGTGTGTGTGTGCGTGTGTTTGCGTGCATGCGCGCGCGTGTGTGTGTGTGTGTGTGTGTGTGTGTGTGTGTGTGTGTGTGTGTGTGTGTGAGAGAGCGAGATAGTGAGAGAGTGAGAGAGAATAAGAGAACGAGAGAGAATGAGAGACAGATCGAGAGAGAGTGAGAGCAAGCGAGGGAGAGTGAGAGAGTGAGTGGGCAAGAAAGTGAAAGAGCAAGAGAGAGCGAGAGAGAGAGAGAGAGAGAGAGAGAGAGAGAGAGAGAGAGAGAGCACAAGTACAGAATAGTTGGATAGCCTGGAGGAGATTCCCTGTTACTGTTCCAAATGTTGCATATTAACATTTCCCAGCAGACACTGAGACCCTGCATGGCTTTGCCAGAAGCACTTTGCAGCATTATAGCTTAAGCCTAGCCTCTGTCTTTTGATCTGCGGAGCAGGGAGAATGAGTGTACACTACGGCAACGAGGGTGGAAAGGCATTTTTGTGCTGAGAAAGTAACAAAAGGGGTTGATCTGCCGCGCATGCATTGGAACCGCAACTAGGCAACGGAAGCTGTTGAAAATAGACTGATTTCACTTTGGTCGCCATAGTGAATGAGCCCGTCTGAAGCGTGCACTCTGAAAACCTTAGTTGAGTTTGCATATACTCAATGTTCCTCTCTGTAATTATATACAGTGTTTTGAGAGCTAGTATTTAAGTGTTTAAATAGATCTACAAGTAATAATAAATGGATCTACAAGTGTTTTAATCGATCCATAAGCTCATATACGGATTAACCCATTAAAATCGGGAAAGCATCTGTGTCGTTGCGTTGGCTATTCAAAAATAGCAGATATACAAGCTCACAGCGCGTCACTTCGTGCCGCGCTGCGAGCTTGTACATCTGCTATTTTTGACATTTTTTGAAAAATCTTGAAAGTATGAGAACTACTAGCCTCGGAAACCCATGCTTTTTTTTTTGTTACAAAAGAAAAAAAGCCTGGGCAAACGATGCAGGAACGACTTGTTATCTCCTAACCAATCAGAGTGCAGAGAGGCGTCGCTCTAAATTTGGTGACGTCAGCGTGCTCCGTGCACAGGCCGTGGGGGGGGGAGGGGGGAGGGGAGGGGAGGCGGGGACATAGATTGGTGAAGCAATAGGAAGCGCCGCACGAATCCGGGCGGCTGGGTTTGGATCCGCCCTTCAAGACCATCGATCGGGCTCGTTTTTTCAGTCTAGAGAACTACTGATTTAGAAGGAATTTGTAGAATTGACCTCAGGTCTTAATGGGTTAAAATACTTGTCGATCAATTTATCGTGGTGTGACGCATTGAGAGCTTGTACCTGTACTTCTGCTATTTTTGCAAAACAAGGGAGATCGCCCTTTACGCCTCGCCCCCATAAGTTCGATTTCACGTTATATGGGACGAAGAAAAATCATGATGACTTCACTCTAAATGTAGGATCGTTTTAACTGGATTTTGTAGTTGTACTTTCTTTTTATTTGGACTTTAAAAAGAGAAAAGGGCAGGATTGATCTTGTAACATTTGCTAGTTTGTCATTGTACAATGTAATGTGTGACAGCTCAAAAATCTTTCTGGCACTTCAAAGGAGCCCTTTTGTCACATTTGAAGACAAGACAATTTCCCCAAATAACACAACAACCAAAAACAGATCCTGCTCCGTCTGCTTGAGTAAAAGAACAAGTATAGAAAAGAAAATAAGAGGAAGTGGATGAAAAGAGTACCCGTTGCTTTGAGGCACTGTTGGAGTGGAGGACAATGTTGCAGCTCTACTGTAATATTCCCTGAGAGTGAAAGTGAGAGTGTATGTGTGTGTGTGTGTGTGTGTGTGTGTGTGTGTGTGTGTGTGTGTGTGTGTGTGTGTGTGTGTGTGTGTGTGTGTGTGTGTGTGTGTGCGTGCATGCGTGCGTGCGTGTGTTTGCTCATCAAACTGCAAAGGAAGAAAACAACTATCCAGAGGCTTTAGTTTGAGCTGAACCGTAAGCTGTCAAAAAATAATCAAACCTGTGGGCTGCACAGCCTCACTGTGGACGGAGTAGAAAAGAAAAATGTGTGTTGTTATTCTTTTTTATTAATATTCTTCTTTTAACCACATCAGCCCTGATTTCTTTATAAATGTGTTGTATCATATTTTGTTGTGAGCTTGATCTGCTATTTTCGCTATTTGTCATATGACAAAGTGCAGCACATAGAGCTTAGGTGGTTAAAGCACAATAGCCAGTTCAGAACTTGGTATTATTCTTGTTTTCCCCTTCTTCCCCCATTCCAAGGCAAAGATGAAAGGCTGACAGGAGAGACTGAGGCACAATAGAAAGACTTTCTGGTGGGATTCAATCCCAGGCTAGAATAGGGCTTTCGGTGGTTGGAACAACTACCTCCAGAATTCAACTGCTGTAGAGGAAAACGTCCAACCATTCTTGGCTTGAGCGCAACAAGGGGGGGGGGGGGGAGGGGGGCTGGGCGAGTTGAATGAATGCTGCAAAAGTTTTCATCTTTTTTAATAAACCAAGGCAACTTTCAAAATGTATCAAGATAGTGTTGGGGGCAACATTAGTCATAACCCCACTTCCAGAACCTCATCATTTTTGATGAGCTTTTATTGACAGTGCTCATTTATCATTCCTCAACTCTCAATTAACTCCTCTGTGTCCTTGTGATAAGCAGAGGACTTTAGTGTGTGCGTGTGTGTGTGCGTGTGCGTGTGCGTGTGTGTGTGAACATACCTGTGGCAGAGCCTGTACCACTGTGTCTAGAAGAGCTCTCATTCCAGTCGCCATCTTCAACAGCTTCAACACTGGAGAGAGATCAGAAGGTAAGGGGAGCCTGAGTTACCAGTTACAAGTGTGTGTGTGAGTGTGAGTGTGAGTGTGTGTGTGTGTGTGTGTGTGTGTGTGTGTGTGTGTGTGTGTGTGTGTGTGTGTGTGTGTGTGTGTGTGTGTGTGTGTGTGTGCGTGTGTGTGTGTGCGTGAGAGAGAGAGAGAGGGAGAGAGAGAGAGAAAGGGGGGGGGGGGAGAGAGAGAGAGAGAGAGAGAGGGGGGGGGGACTAACAATCGATTCACCCAGTGAAGAGATGTAGAGATCCTATAGAATTCCCAGTGGTCCAATTTCTGGGGAATATGTGGAAAAGCCGTGTGTGGCCATTGGCCAGGGGGAAACCCAGAGCCATATAGAGAACAGCAACAGCTGATAGAGGATTCATACACCACTACCAACCACACTGGAAGTAAAGCCCCCTGGGAGCTGGAGTCCTCCATGGAGAGAGCATGCCTGCTGAAACCATGAATAATCAACCAGGTATATAGTGGACAACACGACCTCAACAGGCAGCAATTTTCTCTGAACATGCAAGACAAGCAACATAAAAAAATAAACAGAGGCACTTGTTTGTTCTGCTCAAATACATTATTTATCAAATACATACATTATTTTAAATGAAACTTTCCTCATTAAATATTAAGCCTGCAGTCTGACGACCTTGCAGGCTTATGCAAAGGCTAAAATGTAACTTAAATAGCACTAAACCATACCCGTCGGGGGATATGAGCACCCAAAGCGCGTCATGGCCGGGTGGTTTCACGGATGGTCCGCTTGTTTCACGATGTGGCAACGCCGGCGCTTGTTTCACGCACATGATTTGGCAACCCGGGAGCCAGCGAACACAAACACGCTAATAAACAGCTGACATTTGGGGAAAGTGAAAAAAGGGCTTCGGTGTTCCGTATATGGTAATGGTCAATGGCTGTGTGCAAATGCAGATCAATTGCTCCAGCCACTGAGGAGAACCGGGCAGAAGAGATAATGGGCACAGACACAATTATAGGATGATGTTATGTAGACCAGTGGCATACCCACCATAGAGGCAGGCTAGGCGGCCGCCTGCCCAACTAAAATCTAGCCTCCACTAGAAAATAAAGTAAAAGACTGAAAAACAGGCAGTGAAAAAAATACAAAGAGAATAGTGGCCGTCGGACCTCCTCGTCCATTCACGTGGGCAGGCAGCCAATCACTACCGTATCCATTCAGCAGAGCTACGTCACCTATAGTGATGCAAAATGTATGCCTTTATCTTCATGGGGTGCCAGGAGTGCCAGGTGGGTCTGGGCCATCACTTGTGCTCACCTGGCATAAAAGGGGCTCTGAGTCTGAGGTAGAGAAAAAAATCTCGCCTGCCCTAAATATAATTTCTGGGAAAGCCACTGATGTAGACAGATGCAAGGTCATTGTTGACCTGGCATCCTATTGTGTGTTTAGTTTCAATGTACAGGCTGATGATAGGTTCTTGGTTTACGTATGTATTAGTTATCATTAGATTATTGGTTTACTTATGTATTACTTTATTATTATATTACTATTCCTATGCATTTCTCTTATCTTATCTTATCTTGTGTTGTCCTTGCTTACTGTAAGTCGCTCTGGATTAAGAGTGTCTGCTAAAATGCCTAAACTGTAAATAGCTGGATTTAATATTCCTTCTTCCCTCACTGAGCGCTACTTAAATTTTAGCAACTTCGGAGAGAGCTGTGATGTCGTCATCATACGTTGTTTTCGATTCTGTCTTTCCTTGCGCCTGACAAGCTAGTTAACATGCACTGGGTGTTGGAACAACTAAGAGGAGAGAAAGGGGGATCAGTAAAAATATCCACTAGATTAGACCCCACACTCCTTCAAATAGCCCAGTGCTCCTGCCCTGTTAATTCCACCCATCGGCTGTTGTTTAATTAGCATATTACCCATGGGCCTATTCAGCGGGTCCCTGGGCAGCATCACACAGGCAGAGGGTGGCGATGAGAGGAGGGGGGATTAAGTGTGATTGTGGTAATTAGCCTTTCTTCCCCTCAGTGAGAAGTTAAGGCAGTCTGCAGAGAAAACGGCAGGCTAAACCTATGGCTGGCTTTCATTTGAATAACAGAGTTTATTGGAAAAAATGGGAACAGTACGGGGAGAGATTAAAAGAGAAATTGGACGTCAGCGGTCTCTTTATTCACAGAATATGGTAAATGGTGCATTTTATATAGCACCTTTCTCAAAAAGAGCTTTACAATGTGCATGACATTCACCCATTCACAGTTAGGGGTTCAAGAGGGTGTCTTGCTGAAGGACACTTCAACCAAAGCTGGGGATCGAACCCGTTAACCTTCCGTTCCCCAAGCAGCAGCTCTACCTCCTGAGCACTGCCACCCCACAAAGAAGAGGTGATAGAGAAATAATGTAAATGGTCTAGTCCAGGGGTCTTCAACAAGGGGTCCGGGACCCTTAAGGGGTCCTCAGAGTTACTACAGGGGGGCCGCCACATCTTTGTGTGATATGATTTTTATTTTTACATTAACCACTTGAACCCTAGCATCCCTTTTCTGAGGAGAACTTTAGCCAAAAATAGCAGATCTACAAGCTCACAACGCCTCGCACTGCGAGGCGTTGTGAGCTTGTACATCTCCTATTTTTGGCAAAGAGGTATAGGGGTCCAGGGTGTGTGTGTGTGTGTGTGTGTGTGTGTGTGTGTGTGTGTGTGTGTGTGTGTGTGTGTGTGTGTGTGTGTGTGTGTGCGCGTGCACGCAAAAGCGCATGTACCTCGTGCTATCCTTAGCACCCTCATGATCCTGATGATGGTGGGGTTGATGGGGAGGGAAGCATTGATCTCAATCTCCTCCAGGACGATGCCCATCACTGACAGTAACACTATGGCCAGGTCTAGCTGGTTCCACCTACCGCACGCACGCACGCACGCACGCACGCACGCACGCACGCACGCACGCACACACACACACACACACACACACACACACACACACACACACACACACACACACACACACACACACACACACACACACACACACACACACACACACACACACACACAAACACACACAAACACACACCATTCTAGGGTTAGGGTTAGTCGGCATTCTAAATGAATAGGCATAATAGATATTGTACCCTATTAACAGTTACTTAAGCCGACATTGGCTACAAGCTATCCTGAAAAATAATATAGATTTTAAAATAACTTGTAAACCTTTTTGGGTGATTCATTGTCAGCTGACTACTCAGCTGGTACTCGTTTCTCTCATCCCACACAAAGTTTACAATTGGGTATACTAGAAGCTCGCCCCCGCTACGCGGGGGCTCGCGTCTAGCCCGCGGCCACGCCCACGTAGCGCCCGCGGCCACTTGGCAACTCATATAAGTGGCGTAGCGTCATGAGGGTCAGTGGGGCCGTGGCTCGGTCAGTGAAGACCCTGTAGTGCGGATGATATGTGGCATAGAGGGGCAGATTGTAAATCCCCAGAGGAAACATCCGTGGGCTACCATTGGTTCAGCGATGTGTGCGGTCGCCCTGCGGCCCCTCCTCCTCCACCAATGTGCAGTATTGAGAGCCCTGACGTCACAACAATTGGAGCGATGGGCACTGCACTGTGGTTGGTTAGGGTACACCTAGGGCCCAGGTAGAACCCAGTTAAAGCCTGCATGGGCAAACCCAGGTAGGACCCGCCTTGGTCCCACATAAACATGGGTAGTTGGGGCCCACCTAAGGGCCAGGTAGAAGCTACTTATAGCCTGCATGGGCATCGCAGTTGGGACTGAAGTGGATGCCGCTGACATTGCTGACATGGGGTCCATATGGTTTAGCCCACCTTGAAACCATATGGGAACTACGCTGGCATGCTGGCTGTAATGCAAACGCTGCATCATACCTGCAGTGTGTAGTTTGATGTTGTGTGTGTAGCAGATATACCTGCAGTGTGTAGATCAATGTCCATATGAAAGTCAATGCCCAGCAGTGTTTTTTTTCCCCAGCAGAGTTTCTAGTGTCTCTGTCTCTCTCTGGAAGAGGTTGCACATGAACTCTGCAGCCGCACTGAGGCGCTTCAACACAAACACTCTGACATTAAGCTGCTTCACACAACAAACATCAGCACGATGCTGCTGTTTGTCCAAAAGACACAATGTCCTCTCCCACCGACGTCATGTGTTCATTTATCGACAGCCGTACAGACTCCTTTTGACACATTTTACCTCGTTTATCCAGCTCTCACTGACTCATCGGGGTGTTATTTTGCTGCGATTAAGTCAACGATGTGAGAGATTAGCTATCACAGACGGACGGACAGGGGGTGAAACATAGTCTTGCGCCATGCCTTTCGGCCTGGCGGAGACAATAAAAAAAGGAAAGTAAAGGAAATGAGCATTTCTGCAACAAAAGTAGTCAACAAACTATACTATGAAAACATGGGCCACATTGTCAAAGAATGTAAGAAAGAGGCAGTCATGTAGAAAATAGCCGATCTACAAGCTTACAAAGCCTCTCAACGTGAGGCGTTTTGAGCTTGTAGATCGGCTATTTTCACAATATGTACTTGTGGAACGGAGTCAAACGGAATGGGGGGGTCCCCAGATCAAGTACGTTTTTTTGGGGGGGGCGGGGGGGGGGGGGCGGCGTGAAAGGGTTGATAAGCACTGCTGTAGTCGGAGCGAAATTATCTGAAATTACTACATGACCATAATGCAGCCTAACATGCGTTGCACGGGGCGGTCCTGCCATTACGTTAGTTACTGTAGTTGCTGTGGAGCTATAGTTCTCCAGAAGACACACACAAACATACACCATCTACAATGGACTAACTGAGCAGCAATATTGACATTCACCACACGAACGTGCATTGTTGACAAAGTGATTGCACAGCCGCTGCAGGCATGACAACCACGTTAGCGTTAGCGACATGGCAGCTATCACAGCGCCCTGTCCGTCGTCGCTGGGACTAACTGTGATGGCTACAGCAGTAACAGCAAGCTGTCTGCGATGCCATTGTCTGGAGACTGCTCTTAGCGTGACACGACCAATGAGAGTGAGCGCTGTAGTTGTTGCTAAGATACGGTGGCGTCTCTGCCCCATAGCTTGTAGATCTCTCACGCATGATTGGCGTAGGCTGCGTTGCCAGGTCTGACTGTTTGTATAAGCGATTTTGGGCTTATTTGGGTGCACTTTTGGGCTCGTTTCCATAGACCACGGCAGCGCTTATTTCTTTCCCGTGACCGATGTGGCAAAAAAAGTGCAAAACGAACCATCCGGAAGTAAATTGCGAGATGAAATATATAGCACTTTTTGATTATTAGAGAAGGAGACACATGTGAAGGTTGAAAATGAAAGGTAGTTGATTATATATTTTTTCATGAGGGATTTTTGTAGCAAGTTGTGAGAGAATTGGGCCACTCCTGTGGGCGGGGGGCTGATTAGAACCATTGGGGTTTGAAAGGAGACGCTCTCTGTTTGAGTGATAAGATAGTATGAAAAGAACTCAATGATGATCTGTCTTTCCATGAACTAAGCTAAAGCATTCTAAGCCTTACTGTAGACACTCTGTCGTACTTAGGTCAACCTACTATAGGACTTGGGCAATTAAAAAAGGAAAACAAAAAAGGGCTTAATTGTTCCAGTTCCAGTTTTGATTCCATGCAGGCTTGTTATAACACCGGCTAACGTATATCAGTGTGAACTAGAAACATGCCATTTTTGATGAGAAAACTGTCTTAATCACTGCCTCTGGTCTGTACTGGTCTAATCTCTCAAGAACAGATTCCGACCTGCGGTGGAATCTGTCGGAGCGGTTCGTCCTAACCAGTGCGCATTGGCTAAAAGTGGGCCTGCCTTCAGATCAGGAAGTGGGCCGCGCTTTACCCAATCAAATGTAGTGGGCGGGATTCACGTGTCCATCCACCATAATCCACCCTCCCCCCCTCGAAACTAGCCGAAACTAATTTAACAATAGCGTCCTCGGAGCGGACAAAACCACGGAAAGATATTCACATTTTAAATTACTCTTTCATCGTAGAAACAAGTGGGCTTATAACCAAAACCATCCATGTTCTCTGGGAGAAGTGGTGTTAGTGTTCCGTGTAGAAATATTGTTAGTGGGAATGAAAACATGGTCGCACCAACCGGAAGTGATGCGCTATAGGCAGACATGAAACCGGTGTTTCCCTGCGCTCTAGTCTAACATTATACTCCTGCCAGACTCCACAGAATATCAGAAAAGCAGAGGTCGCTGTTTTTCATTTTCTGTGGGGTCTGGCTACGCGAGACTAGTACTGGTCTGCCGAAAATATCAGCAAGCAGCACCAAAGTTCTAGAACAAATAGTCAATAGTGCTTCTAACCACAGGGTACAGAGTTCTAAAAACACACAAAAAACTAAGCAGAGATAGAAAGAATGAGAAAGAGACAGAGTGGAAATGGAAGCAATACATTAGGTTTGACGGAATCTGAAAAACGGCTGCTTTACAAAAGTGTTATGAGGGTGAGGGAGAGAGTGTGAGAGAGTGTGAGAGAGAGAGAGAGAGAGAGAGAGAGAGAGAGAGAGAGAGTCGAGAGAGAGAGAGAGAAAGGCATGTTAAATTAGGTTTAAGACATTAACTTGGGGCGCAACAGGGAAGAAGTAATCCACTCTTCGAGAACAGCCAACACTTTCATACCGGAGATAGAGACAGCATGATAACTGATCCACTGGCTTACAGCTGAAGCTAGGACACACACGCGCACGCACGCGCGCGCGCACGCACGCACGCACGCACGCACGCACGCACGCACGCACGCACGCACGCACGCACGCACGCACGCACGCACACACACACACACACACACACACACACACACACACACACACACACACACACACACACACACACACACACACACACACACACACACACACACAAACACACACACACACACACACACACACACACACACACACACACACACACACACTTCTGGCAGTAGCGTCTAGCAGAATGTGAAATCAGAATGACTCGTTCCTGACTCATACCTAACTGCATTATGACAACAATATTATGACAACAACAACAAAAAAGCATCGATGTGAATGTGAAGGGAATATAAGGGATAAACTTTTGCTGTCATATTAATTACATAAAGTGCTATATGGTATCGAGGGTACAGATGTGCAGTCACCGATACAGAGAGTTGACATACATGCTTAAAGCTACAATCCAGGACTTATTTGAATGAATAAAACATTTTAACCGATCTGTATGGTCAAGTATGTTAATGCAATATAACACATCTGCAGTGGTTGGATGTGGACTCCCTACTCCTCCAATGAGAAATGTCGACCTTGATGTTGGTCAAGGACACCGACTGGTTAAAAATATCAATAAAGTTATTTGAAGCAGATGGTGCCTTGGATTGGACAGTAGATGCACTGCTGTCATCTTTATTGTAGTTCGGTGTTTGGGAACGAGAAACCACAGACATAAAACAGATTGTAGCTTCATCTGTGTCAGTGTCAGGCAATGGACAATACATACATAACTACTCATACTAATAGCAACAAACTCCTCATAATTACAGTGGCATTTATTACTGCACCAACATCTCAGCTATGAAGACGATGAAGGCTTCATCAGCCAAAATGTTGTCGCGGTAATAAATGCCACTGTAATTATGTAATACTGATTTTCAGTCAGAACACTCTTGTCAAGATAAAGACCATTTACATAGTATTTTATTTGGCAGGGTGGTTCTGTCTCCACGAAGCTCCATATCAAATATTTGTAAGCAGGACACTTAGAGCATATAATCCCCCACGAGGAAGAACATAATGATACTCATATATTAAGAATGCAGAATCATAACCCGCATCGAGTGACATGCTGACATAAAGAATACCTAAATGATACAACAGGAAGAGGCTGGGGAGGTGGAGGGAGTTTGTTAACTGACGAGCTGTCATTGCGGTAGTGGTGAGAGCATGTAACAGTGAGCGTTGGTCTGCTTACATTGAAAAGACCACCAATAGCTGTTCCTTTAAGATCGTGGGCGTATGTGATTGGAGGGTGTATGATCATGAGACTGGCTCGACGTCCGTGCTTGCCTGAACTATCATGTAACTCAAAAGGTCCTTACACACCGGGGCGATTTTTTCGTGCGAATAATGCGTTTTTTTTAAAAACCTTATAAAGTCAATGGCTCCGTACATGGAGCAAAAAAGCGAAAAAGCGAAAAAGCGAAGCGAAAAAGCGTCTTTTAATTATTCGGAACGAGTCCGAATTTTGCGTATATTCGCTATTTTCGCCGGTTCGCCCCGGTGTGTAACAACCTTAAGAGCTACACATTCTCAGTCCCGGATCATAATATGGTGACGAGTTGCACAAAATCTACTTATGCGTCAGACGTTTGACACGACACAGGTCAAATTGCTTTTCAACGTTCTCGGTAGTCCTGTGTCATGTGACTGATGTAGTTTCTCACTCCCAACTCCTAAAAGGTTTATGTGCCAGTAAATACATTTAAAACAAGGCAGGCACACCGTCAGAGGTGGAATGGAGTGCCCGCGGCGAGCAGTGCGACGTCTGCTTGTCTGCAGTGCCGTATTGATGGTGGCTTTGAATCGTAAATCATGTCATCCTCGCCTGTCACGTCAAAAAATCAATACACAAATGTGTGTATTGATTAAGACACATGATTAAATGTTATTCCTTTCGCGTTGCATGGCGAGCAGCCATATCAAACAAAGACAACCTACGTGCATGACTGAAATAATTCTAAGTGAATTGAGGAATTAAGTCATTGAGCATGCATGCAGACTTGGTCCTGTTCCAGCCCCACACAAGGGCCATGGCCATGAACACTGTATAGGCCATGAACTCTGTATAGGCCTTATCTGATAATGACTACAATGCTCCATCACAGGGAACTGATGAGAAACAGCAACAGATGGAGTAATGAAAGAAGGAATGACTCGGAGGAAGCACAAATTATGGACGCACGCGCGTCGCACACACGCGCACACGCGCACACACACACACACACACACACACACACACACACACACACACACACACACACACACACACACACACACACACACACACACACACACACACACACAACATAGCAAGCCTCAAAGCATGTATACAGCCATCGGTGGAGCATTAGCATTTTGCTTTTCTTATTTGGAACATCATAGATATTCATAGGTGAGGATCAGCACTTTTCACATACTCCAACACAGCGAACACAGGCCCTCGTGGCACAGACAACCTCGTTTGTACCTTTCCTTGAAGAAGCGCCGTAGGCCAAAGGCAACTAGCTTGAGAGATGACTCGATCACAAAGGTGGAGGTGAAGAAGTAGTTGCAGTACTTCAATGCCAAACTTAGAGACTGAGAGAACGAGAGAGAGAGAGAGAGAGAGAGAGAGAGAGAGAGAGAGAGAGAGAGAGAGAGAGAGAGAGAGAGAGAGAGGATGAGATTTGCACAGTTTCTCTAATCACAGTTGTATTAAGCAGATCAATCCTGGTGAAGCCTAATCTTTTTTCCCCCGTTTTGATGTGATTATTGATAATCACACCAATCAATATAATTATTGATTATTGATTGATAATATTACCAAAGCAATGCAAAATTGTATTATTTATCTTTTAACAGTCTTCCCGATGAAGCATTTTTACCAGGTGCTCGAAGAGCGCCTGAGTCTATAAACAGTCAGACCTAATCGTCATCCTAAAAATCGCCATCCTAAAAATTTGCATTTGCATCATTGGCTATCCTGGCTGTCCTTCACTCCTTTAAAGCCAATGGGGACACTTCCCCGTTTTGCCTGTCCTTTAAGCCAATGGGGAGACGGCCCGTCCTCCGCAGTAACCGCCCTCCACTCCCCTCCTTCAACACCGCAACAGTTGCAGACAGTGCTGGCCTCAGGCAACAGAGTTAGCCTAAATGCTGGCGTGCTTCATTAGACCTAGTTTGGCTATTAAGTTATTATTTGGCTATGTTCACCCTGACTTTAATCTTCGCTATTGTTGGGAAGACCCGTGTGGTGTCTAAAAATGTTGCCACCACTTATTTAAAAAACATTATTAGCGTTTAGCGTCGCATATTCAATGTTGCCAGGTTTGGCGAGAAAATCAAGCAATCCGAAATCTCTCACTCACACACACACACACACACACACACACACACACACACACACACACACACACACACACACACACACACACACACACACACACACACACACACACACACACACACACACACAGCATCTGGTAGAAAATGACTTGTCATTTCTTTCTTGTTTAAATTTAAATTGAATGACTGTGTGAGAAAGACTGTGGTGTCTGCATTGGCATTATAAATTAGGAGCTGTTTATCATGGCAATAAAGCCTATTTACTCATATCAAACTGGATTGAAAGAGAGGCTTCACTGGAACAAATTTAATTAGATCTAAGAGAGGCACACATCAGACAAACCATTTTCAAAAACACAGCGACATTTAGACTTATAGACAGAAAATAGAATTTGATCAACATCATCACCGTGGCACTCATGTTTGACATGCTGAGCTCGTTCCACACATGACACACCTCTCTCTCACACACACAAACACGCACAAACACGCACACATGCAGATGCACACGCACACGCACACACACACACACACACACACACACACACACACACACACACACACACACACACACACACACACACATAGGCCAGATGGTCGAGTATAGCCTACCTGTGGCTGGCTGAAGTGCTCCAGAGACATGGTGATTACATTGACGCAGATGACTAAGGTGATGACCAGGTCCAGGTAGTGGCTGGTGCACAGGGTATGGACCGCTAGACGGGCTTCGCCGTATGATGCATAGTACGGCACCTTCTGGGCCTCTGGAGACAGGGAGGAGTCGGGACACAGGTCAAAGAGAGAGAGTGGTGTAAAGTAACTTTTATTCAAGTACTGTACTTAAGTACAATTCTGAGGTATTTTTACTTTACTGGAGTATTTCCAATTTTCAGTACTTTTACTTCTACTCCACTACATCTCAGAGGAAAATATTGTACTTTTACTCCACTAGAATTATATGAAAACTTGAGTTACTAGTTATTTTGTAGATTTTGATTATTATTACAAAACACGCAAACCACTTCAGCCCGGTGTATATTTCAGCCATTTGAAAATGGCAAATCTACAAGCTCACAATGCGTCCAAGAGAAGAGAAGACAGCGAGAAAATGGGACAGAACATTTAAAGAAAGCAGAAAAAACAGGATGAACAAAGCAATAAAAGTAGAAAGACAATATACTGTAGGAGGGATGAAGATAATGTGAGTTAACATGAAGAGAATGGGGATAGAGTTATAACATTATAGCTAAATCATCCACTCAACCACGTAAATCCTGTACGCTTCGTTACTTGGGTTCTGTACTTGGACCCCTCCTTTTTCCCCCCCATCTACATCAGTCTCACAACAATGCCCTGCACTGTTGAGAGCTTGTAGATCTGCTATTTACGCTGAATGTCCACCTATTATGACATTCCCAGAATATAGTGACGTTAGAAGGTTCATGTGGTTAATTAAACCATGTAATATCTGCACACAGGATTAAAGTAACTTGGAGATATTAATAATATGTGGCGTTTGGAAAAAAGAGATACAGCCTGAAGGCACAGTTATAAACCTCGTCAACCCCCCAAAGCCCCAAAAGTTAACTCAATTTAACTTTATTCTTGTTTTATGTTGGACAGTATGTTTTTGAAAGTCTCCTTCTTGTAATTAAGATTCTGCCTGATGCTTCCATGTCTGTCTTTGCTTCATTTTTCACTGCTCCGTGCTCCCTCTGTCTTATTGAGTTTCCCTCTATCACTGCGTGTCATGTGAGCCCCCAGGGATGATTATTATTCCTAATTTTTCAATGTCCATCCACCCAGCACTGTATCTGGCCCTTTCTTCTACTCCTCTTTCTCTGGATGTCATAATTGGTCTCCCTATCGTTCCTCTTTGTGTGTGTGTGAGAGAGCGAGAGAGAGGGGGGCGTGTGCATGTGTGCGTGCGTGCCTATGTGTGTGTGTGTGGGGTGTGTTTATGTGACTTGACAGGCAGCGAGGCGAGGCGAGCCGGCTAAGCTCTTTCTTTGGTCGTATTCTGGTTCTTCATGTCGTAAAATCGGGGTGTTTCGAGAATATTTAAGGGCGTGTTATTTAAATGACGCTCGTTTTCAGACGTCAGATTTATCAAGGCTGGGACCAAATACGCTGGGATCAGCTGTGTAGGATGCGTTGATAAATGTGACTTCGACGTTGGTGTACGGCCGAATATATGGAAAAATATGCACCGGTTTATACGCTCCGTTGATAAATGAGGGCCACTGTGTTTATTTTTATTTTTGAGGAAGCATTGGTTTTGTCCATTCTGTTCAATTTAGTACAGTATGAAAAATGTAATTGTAGACACTGTTTTTGAAGAGACTCCTACAGTGACTGTAGAGACTTCAACACACAACCTTTCACTGTGTCGTTATTTTCAGTTTCTGTTTCCCACGTAAGGGGAAGAGATATGGACGAGTGATGTGAGACATGACAGGAGCCACATTTAACCCATTCAATCCGGGAATGCATCTGTGTCATTTTAAGATTTCTTTGGATATTCAAAACTAGCAGATATACAAGCTCATACATTTGGGCAAATCTCTGAATATATATATATATTTTTAAAGCAAACATTTGTAACTCAAATCTTTGCCTTTATGGGTCCTTGGAACAAAACATTTTCAGATGGGTCTGCAGCCAAATACATATCTAAGAATGTTTTCTAAATGTATGTATGCACTGTATGTTGCTATATCAGTGGTGCTCCAACTTTTCCATGGCAAAATGATGGCCACGGACCCCCATCTCAAAATATGTTGTTCCAGGGACCCCCAGAAGCACAGATCGGAGTTAAAAATATTCGATTAAAAAAATATATACTGTATATATATTCAAAAATGTGCACACATTCTCCAAGATTTTTCAAAAAATAGCGAAATCTTAAAATGACACAGATGCGTTCCCGGTCTTATGGATTATACTCAGCATGTGGTTTATACACTACATGGCATCTCACATACATGACTTATTAACCAAACAGTGACGTTCAGCCAACGCCGACAGACTTATTCAGATATCGGTGACATTCTAATGACTTTGGACCAAATGAAAACAAACGTGAAATCGAACAAATAAAGCCATTAAGCCAAAGCCGTGAATAGACAATGACAGCGGTATGGTCCTTTAACTTTCTCTCTCCTCCATTTTTCTCAACCATTTTTTCGTGATGTCCGTCTCTTTTATCTTCGACTCCTATTCTTCTCTTCCCTCTCTGCTCCCCGACCTTCCACCGCTACTCATCTTCATTTCCCACGTTCCTCTGTCATTTCTCACATCCCACTGTTTTGCTTCCTCCACCTGCCCTCCTCCATGCATCACTCGTTTTCATCTTCCGTTCCGTCTATACCCTCTCTGTTCCTCGCACCTCTCAAGTCTCTTCTCTTCATCTCTCTCTCTCTCTCCCACGACTTCTCATCCCCGGCATCCATCCCTTCCATTTTGCTCCCTTTTACCCATAAGGTCCTCCCACCCTTCATCTTCTCCTGTCTCTCCTTCATCTTCCACGTGCTATACTCCTCTTCGTCCTCCTTTGTGTTCTCCGTCATCAAGTATTCCCAGTGCTCCCTCTGTCCCAGTCCCTATAATGCTCCTTTGCACCCCACAACCTTAGTTTCTTCTCCTTCTCCCCGGGGACATTTCCCTCTCTCTGTTCTCTAATTCCTCTTCTTCTCTTGTGTCGAAGCAGGGACCCCCTTTATATTGTATAAAATTGTCTTTTTTTTACTTGGTCTGCTCCTCCTCGTCTACACCTATACCTCTTTGCCCAAAATAGCTGATCTACAAACTCACAACAGCTTGTAGATCTGCTATATTTGGCTAAAGTTCTCCTCAGAAAAGGGATTGATTGATTGATTGATTCATTGCTAGGGTTTAAGTGGTTAATGTAAAAAAAAAAAGGGAAAAAAAGTCATATCACACAACGACTTGGTGGCCCCCCTTTAGTACCTCTGAGGACCCGCTAGGGGTCCCGGACCCCCTATTGAAGACCCCTGCTCTATCTCTTCGCACGTACACACCCTCACCATCCATTCATCACTTCATTCCGCTCCTCCTCTTCTCCCCTCATCCACTTACTCCTTCTCTTTTTCTCCAAGCGCCGCTGGCGTTTCTCCTCGCGCTGCCGCGCCTCCTCCACCTCCTGGTGCTGCCGGCACTTGTGGAAGTTCTCCACCACCACGCCCACAAACATGTTGAGGACGAAGAAGCTGACGATGAGCAGGAAGGAGATGAAATACAGCAGCATCCAGGGGTTGTTGTTGATCGACGGCTGGGGGAGAGGAAGGGGAGGAGGAGGAGGAGGAGGAGAGAGTATGAGATGAGAAGAGAGGAGTGATAGGAGAGAATGTGTATAGAAAGGATCAGAAAAGATGGCAGGGAGATTGAAGGACAAACAAAGAAAAGGAATATAAACAGTGAGAGGTGATTGGTCAGATTTCATTGTGCTTTCATATTTTATTTGATAGAACCAGAGATGAGAGTTGCACTCTTCTTTTGAAATTGAGTGTGCTGT
Source organism: Gymnoscopelus microlampas (assembly GCF_963454915.1). NCBI lineage: Eukaryota > Metazoa > Chordata > Actinopteri > Myctophiformes > Myctophidae > Gymnoscopelus > Gymnoscopelus microlampas. The sequence goes on from NC_139939.1 coordinate 43,147,799, forward strand.
GGGATAGCAATAATTAATATTCCTCCAGAGGAACGAGGTACAAAGGAACGTCGTCCAAAGGAAGCAATGTGGAGAACATTATTCAAAAATATATCATGTATAAATTATATAAAAGTACTTTTGTTGTCCTTTTAAAAGGACAGCGGACACAATTAGTCGCACAATTGTCCACTTTCATTATTCATGGCGCAAGGCTTTAGAGAATAATTTTCAATTTGGGGAAGAGTAAAACATTCAAAGCATGGTGCGGGGCAGTAGGTACACGTTAGAATTAGTCATTCAGTGCCAGTACACTTCTCCCTGTGGAGGGACAAAACGGACTCGCAGAGTAAAACTCCTAATTGATTTTCTAATAGATTTTCAAATGCAGCCCGGGGATTTTTTCAATTTCACTTTGTAGCTCCATTGTAAGGGGTGTGTCCGTCTTCTGACCTCTGTGTGAATGTGTGTGTATGTGAGTTCTAGCACATTCACACACACACTTGCTAGTTGGTGGCTATAAATTGAAGTTACATTCCGTATAATAATAATAATAATAATAATATTAATAATAATAATAATAACTTGAATTTATATAGCGCCTTTCAGAAACCCAAGGACGCTTTACAATACACAAAATAAACAAACTAATTGCCAAAAGCCTGAGTAAACAAGTGTCTCTTCAGTGCAGACTTGAAAGAGTCCAGTGTTGGCGTCTGGCGAATCTCCATGGGGAGAGAGTTCCAGAGGGCAGGGGCTGCCACACTGAAAGCTCTATCGCCAACGGTCCGCTTATTGCTGTGAGGGGAGGTGAGGAGGCCCAAGTCAGAAGACCTCAGGTTCCGCGCTGGGGAGTAATCCTCGAGGAGGTCTGACAGGTACCGTGGGGCTAGGGCATGGAGAGCTTTATAGGTGAGGAGGAGTAGATGCAGAACTTATCCGGAAGCCAGTGGAGTGTTTGAGGATGGGGGTGATGTGCTGCCAGCACTTGGTGCGGGTGAGCACTCTGGCAGCTGAGTTTTGCACATACTGCAGTCTCTCCAGGGGCTTAATTGGGGAGCCCGAACAGGACACCATTACAGTAATCCAGGCGGGAGGAGATGAAAGCGTGGATGAGGGTCTCAGCAACAGAGTCTGAGAGTGGCGGCCGTATAGTACGTTTTATGTCCGTTATCGCTCTGTCGCAACGGTTAGAGGTAATTGCAACAATGGCCGAACTACAATAAAGGTGGCAGCGCACCTTTATTTTCAATTACATTTTCAATCACTTTGTGTCCACAGTGTCCTTCCGACAGTACACCAGAGTCTAACTTTCTCAATGGAAGACTAGGGAGACCACCTCCGACCAATATGGTTATATTTTATTTACATACTCTACCATACAGATTGGTTCACATGATGTAAAATCATTACAATAAGTCACAGATTGTAAATTGCAAACTATTTATAGTTAGTTATTTCAGTCTTTATATTAACAGGTAGCTGTTTGTGAGAGTGGAAATAATGCTAATAACCACTTAAAGGGATAGTTCACCAAAAAAAATCACTTATTTTCAATCAATTACACACCCCATGAAGCCTTGAATGTTTTTGTTTTTGTCGCATTCCTAAGCCAATAATTTGATGCCCGGCGGAAAGATGCTAAAGTGTCAACTTTGAGTCTCCTACCGGAGACATTAGCATCTTTCCGCCGCTCATTAAATTATTGGCTTAGGAATGTGATAAAAACAAAAAAATATCCCTGAATTCAGGTTTCCATGGGGTGTGTAATCGATAGAAAAAAAGTAATTTTGGGGTGAACTATCGCTTTAAGCTCTATTTAAAAAATAACTAAAACAGCTCCCAGTACTTGATGGGTTTTTGAAATGTTTTTAAATTGTTTGCCTATATAATAACATTCCCAAAAACAGGGATGTATACAGTAAGTGGTTGATGTTATACCTGCTGGTCTATGCCCACAGCGTCCAGCCCATGGTACATTATGTTGACCCATCCATCTTTAGAGGCCAGGACAAACAAGGACATCAGTGCCTGGAAGAACACATGCATACACACACAGTTATACATTCATGTTCACGGACACATTTGCATGTCTGTCCATCCAAATGTTAACTTCCTGTTGATTTTACTATTTGAAGATCCTGATCCTGATCCGTGGATCCAGTTTGAGTTTTCTTCCTAATAAAAATAGCCAAATAAACAGGAAGTTAACATTTTTATGAAAAAAACAAACAGTACTGGGTTTGGTGATGTTCAATATTGTCTGACTTTGAGAGCTGTTTCACCTTACAATGTAAGTCAATGAGGGGCATGTTTAGATTTAAATTAAAATGTTCTAATCAATGGGGCAATTATTTTGTATTTCTTGTCCACCTTTCGAGTTAGATCATGGCAAGGTAACTACACAACCCAAACCTCTACCAAAGTGGTCTTACCCTTTAACAGACCCTGTGTGTATAGAGAAACAAGACAACATTGTCTTTCTCTCATACCTGTCCAAGGTTGTCGAAGTTGTACTTGTGATGAACCCATCGATAGTTTGATACCAGACAGTCTGATTTGTTAGTGATGTTCTTCACATCCATGCCAACACAGTAGTAGAACTTTCCTTTGAAGAGCTTGGGAGACACAGATCGCACACGCGCGTGCACACACACACGCACACGCACACACACACACACACACACACACACACACACACACACACACACACACACACACACACACACACACACACACATTTCACCACTTACAGTAAATGCGGCGACATCAAATACCAAATACAAAGTTAAAGTTGGTTATAAATCTGCATATCACTGTACTGTACCATAACAAGAATACATTTTCCTCCAGAGTAAGCTCCTCCAGAGGAAGGAATTTATTAGAGAGATGTGGAGAACAGAGGGATCTCCGCCCCAAAACATACGACATAAATGACATGGAAAAGCACATACTGTATTTTCTGCTCCATTTTCTGTCCCTTTAAGGGAAAATGGACACACTTAGTCCCAAATTGACCACTGATCACAACCCCTCCTCCATAACACCTGTGAATGAGCTTTTGTTATTTTTAGCCAAGCTTTTAGTATGACTGTGGAGTGCTTGGTGTTTTGTGTCTGTCCATTTGTGCCTTTCCCGTCTGCTCGGTCTCTCTCTCTCTCTCTCTCTCTCCTCTCCCTTCCTGACCTCTAATGCAATGGCTCTGTCACTCCATAGTTTAGCTACCTTACATCCAGTACTGGAAATCTGTGGAAATTCAGTCAGTGAATCAATCACTCTATCAGTGACAAACAGCACGCACGCACGCACGCACGCACGTCTGTCAGGGAGTATCAGATGGACACCATGGGGGTTATCAGGCTTCACCATCACAATTGGTTCACAGACGCAGAACACAGTCTCTTGTCCACACCCCATCCCACTTTCTCTCCACCTCTCTCTCTCTCTCTCACTCTCTCTTACTCTCGCTCTCTGACTGCTCATCATCAACACCTGCTCATCATCAGCAATCAGCACGCAGGGCTATCATCAATTATAATTTGATTGGAGGAGTATGAAGCCATTGGGACTTTTATGCATCACTCTGCTCCAGGTGTTCTAATAACCGTCAATTACATTAACGGCCGGTCGCTATCCATCTTAGCTATGTTGTAACAAACTTTGCACTCCAAGGATGGAGATTTCCCCAAAAATAACTTTTGTCTTAAATTATGAATGGTCATCATCAGTAGAGGACGAAGGGACGGAAATACGCCTGAATTGGAATCACTCATGTCACCAAATCTAATGTCGACATACTCTTATTTCACTGGTTGCACAATAAATGGAAACAACAAAATACAAAGTAGCTGCCTGGCTTATGGTGACATGTGGACCGACAATAAGTAGCAAGCCAGTGTGCAAATGTATACTGTATGTTGCTCGGCAACAGTCCACTCCACTCCCAGTATACAGTTGCGGAACTATTTGTGTTGGTTGAGCCAGATAAATGATTAAAAAGCAAACAAATACTAATCTGTTGTCGCTTATTACTGTTCTTTATTGTTGTGCTTTTAGAACTGTTGTATAAAAAAAACAATACCAAATGAGTGTTACACTGTTTATCAGCAGCCCTCAGGCCGAGTGCTGAAGATAATCTTAAGTCATCTCCATGACACTACAAGTGCCCTGCGCCAACAGCCAGTACCCGCCAGATCGCTGTGCTATTTATTCACAGATTACCTGCCTGCCTGCTTGCTTCACCAGTCTGCCAAGCCGCCAGCCAGCTCTTTCCTGTGCCAAGTCACCACCTGGATATCCATATCTCTGAGCCCATACACCAGCCTGCCACTGTCTCTTAACCCCTGCCTCGTTTGAATAAAGACCTTCATTTCACCTGCAGTATGGTATTTTGCTTTGTCAGTGTCTGTATTTGGCATGGGTTCTGCCTTGATCCGTGACAGCACTTTCACTATCATGCTCAATTCACAGATGTAGCGAATCAAATGGGATTGAACACAGAGGCTGAAAGAACAGTCTGTCCTTGCCGCGTCAGCAAGGTGTCAATGGAAAGATCATTGTTTTTCATTGAGAAATGAAGACAAAGAAGTGTGACGAGAGAGAGAGACCTCTGAACATTAGTTGGTTGCCTGTCAGAGAGGCTGCTACAGAAGAGAAACATACATTCGTATTCTGTTACAGGGACAGTCACCTGATTGAGATCATTTGACCAAAATGCTAAATAAATCACATTGCTAGAGAAGACGGTATGCAAGGCAATGCGAATAGTCAATTTGTTCTTGTTTGTACAGTGTTGCAGGGCCTCAAAAGTTTGATTACACTTGTTTTTTTTAAACTAAATGACATCTGATATAGAAATGGTAATTATCATATATTATATAATAATCATATTATATTATACTATATGAAAAGTTCACACTTTTAAATATCAAAGCTATGTTGGTTTTTACACTTTTAATGGCAGGTCTCATAAGAGGAGAACTTTTCTATAGCTGTTTTTCTTACACTTCAGTTGACTTTTATTTATTGTGCTCCCTTTGTATTATTTTGTTTTGTTCTTATTGAACTTTTAATCTATGTTATTTAATGACCTCTTCCATTAAGGAAAGTATTCCAAATAAGCCTGCCGGCTTTTTCCTTTCATCGCACTGCAACTTGTTTTCTTTGATATGTATCATTTCTATTTTTATATAGCAATGTTCTAAATAAACTAAACTAAACTAAACTAAACTTTACTTTCATGATGACGATGTTGAAAAGGGACCAGTTTCTATTGAACAATATGTTTGGCAAATGCAGTTATCCCAGGTTTAGTCTACTTCTTTGTTTGGATGACAGCTACTATATAAAATGTTGGCAGGAGCCGTTGTTGATGCATTAATGATGATGTTTACCTGGACGTCAAGAATGCCAAAGATAATGAAGAAAACATTATAGATAAGGACAACCAAGTCTGGAAAGGCTGCAGTGAGCTGCAAGTTACTGATTAATATATTTGCTTCAACTAGTCCCTCTCTGGACCAATTAAACTATGGCAGAGAATCCAAATAAATACTTAAACACTTGTGAGATAAGTTCCCGATAGAAGAGCTGAAAACCTGTTGGCTAGGGCTGTGTTGATGCATGATGATGATGTTTACCTGGACACCGAGGATACCGAAGATGATGAAGAAAGCGCAGCATATGAGGACGATGTTGCCGATAGGTTTAAGTGAGGTGATGAGGGTCTCCACCACTAGCTTCAGACCTGGAGCCCTGCTGATCACCCTGGGAGGGGGGAGGGAGAGAGAGAGAGAGAGAGAGAGAGAGAGATCAGTTGAGATCAGTGAGAACTGTACAAATGGTCCAAAATAATAATAAAAAAAGATAGTTCACATTAGGATTGGTTCTTTATTTCACATTTTGATAAAGAATATGAGAAGCATAGAGAGAGAAACAAGTTGCGACGCAACTTGTTGCGACACAATTAAGAATTTCACCCATATTACCTGTGATGTGATGTGACAATAAAGTTTGATTCTGATTATGATTCTGATTCTGATTCTGACGCAGGACTCCCGTCTCGCTGCAGTCTAATTGAAGCTGTAGTTGGCCCTCCTTACCTGAGGGGGCGTAGTGTCCTGAGCAGCCTAAGAACTCGGAGCACCCCTAGGATCTTTGCCCCGCCCGCCATGGACACCACAATGTCAATCAGTGACACGAAGACCAAGAAACCATCCAGGATGTTCCAGCTACTCCGCAGGTAGGCCTTCTCTCCCACATACAGACCCATGGACACCACCTGAAGAAAGGCAAGGAGAGAAGGATGGGTAACAAGCCTTTTCCATAGTACCAAGGAAGGTTTTGAAAGGAAAAGACATGCAGTCCGTCCGTTCTCTAGATATATTGACATGACACTCATGGGTGGCAAACCTCACACCGGAAGTTTGATGAAATACATTGCAGTGGATGGAGCCGGCTGGTACAGCTCATGAACAAACATTATTTTTGAACGATTGTGACCGTCATATAATCAGTTCAGGAATATAAAAGACATATCACAGGTTGTTTTTTCTAATCACTTGCTTTTCGATGTGCAAAGCACATCATTTTATTGAGGCATCTAAACAGCGGCAGGTATCGTTTCTGTCTCGGAGGTATCACGAGATCTGGCTGCCAGACAGGAAATGGTGGACAGTCTCGCTATACTTTGGCCGTTCAGAAACATACTTTGTGCCCTTTAGATACCTCTATAAAATGATACAGTGTACACAAAGCAGAAAACAATGTGTGATATGATTTATTTTATATTCCTGAACTGATTCTATGACAAAGGTCGCAATCGTTCAGAAATAATGTTTGTTCATGAGCTGGTCCAGCTGGCTCCATCCACTGTATTTCATCAAACTTCCGGTGCGAGGTTTGCCACCCATGATGAGTGTCATGTCAATATATCTAGAGAACGGACGGACTGCATGTCTTTTCCTTATGGAAGTTTTGAACATCACTGTGCGTGCGTGCGTGCGTGCGTGCGTGCGTGCGTGCGTGCGTGCGTGCGTGCGTGCGTATATATATTATATATACTATACACCTATAACTTTTCGACACAAAAAATAATCATCACCTTGGGGCGGCCTATTGATTATACCTGGTTGTTTTCCCCAATAAAAGCAGTACTGAAGTTACTTTGTCGTTTTGAGACACACACAGACAGGAATGATTACAATTCCCTACCATGCTTTGCTGTGGCGGGGCAGGATAAAAAATGAATACGAGGAATTGGCATGGTTGGATGGAAAGTCTGTTGAGGCAGGTGTTTGTGCACAACATCACTCAGCAGCTGTGCTTTGCAGGCTGAGCCACGAGAGAATTACAGAAACTGAAGGAAGGGATTGAATGACGGAGTAACCATGACTGGGCAATGGGGAAGGACCGGAGAGAAAGATACAGAGAAAGAAATACAGAAAAAGAAATACACAGAGTGAGTGAGTGAGTGAGTGAGTGAGTGAGTGAGTGAGTGAGTGAGTGAGTGAGTGAGTGAGTGAGTGAGTGAGTGAGTGAGAGAGAGAGAGAGAGAGAGAGAGAGAGAGAGAGAGTGTGACTGACAGAGAGAGAGAGAGAGAGAGAGAGAGAGAGAGAGAGAAAGAGAATCATGTATGTAATGATGTAATGATGACGTGAGAATGCACTAATGAGTTTATGAAAGAGAGAGAACAGATGGAATGACTAAAGAGACAAAAGCAGCATGTGTGAGTCACAGAAAGAAGACTGACTGAAAGAACGAGCCCAATCGATGGTCTTGAAGGGCGGAGCCAAACCCAGGCGCTGGATTCCAGCGCCTGGGTTTGGAGCACTCTGATCGGTTAGGAGATAACAAGGTCCTAAGACCAGCATTCCTGCAAGGTTCTCCCAGGCTTTTTTTCTTTTGAAACAAAAAAAAAGGCATGGGTTTCCGAGGCTACAGAAGCAGAGAGAAAGACAGAGACAGAGACACAGACAGACAGACAGACAGACAGACAGACAGACAGACAGACAGACAGACAGACAAACGCATATAGACGCTCCAGGTACATGCTGGCAGACCCAGACAGCGGGCAACATGCCAACCTTGTTTTCTGAAGACATCCACAGCATGCAAAAAAAGAAAAAGAAACCCGAGTGGCAGAGATAGATTGAAGAGAGAGCGAGAGCGAGGAAATGTAACCGAGTTTGTCAGTTTGAGAAGTTCAGTGCTTTTCGATTGTTTTGCTGGCATTGTTTGTCAGCAAAACAATTCAACTCACTTTCTGTATTAAAAACATTTCTTTTCGCTGAAGAGATCTGCACAGCAGTGATTCACTGTCATATTCTATACACAGGGTCTTTCATCACATTTTGGCAGGGTAGATCGTAGAGTTAACTGCTCCGTTATTAATATGGGCCTGCACCAGGGAAGCCCCGTTGGGATGCATGTAATGCTTAGGGGCATCCATTACCAGATCAAATGCTGGTCTAATGAAACATAAGGCATGGGAAATCTATAGGAGCTCTAAGCTATCACTGTGCTCAAAGGGTACTGATGTTCAACCCAACCACACAGCCGGTAGCCCCCTCGGGTGATACATGACACACGCCACATTTAATCAAAAATCAAATTACCGTCCGGTGGCATTTATGGCCCCAGGATTCAATAGAGAATAATGGTTACAGTTAAAATGGTCTTCTCCATGCTGTTTGTTTGAGATCACAATGCTGTGCATCGTCCGTTAACATGGACATGCTTGTAACCTGTGGCTGTAGTTATTTGTATTCATCTTCACGTCACCTTTCCCCAACGTTCCTCACAATCTCTTTATTAGCCAAATATTATGCATACAATTCTATTTCAATGCGTGACCTGGCGGACCACCTCTAAAGTACTGATAGCGAGGAGCAAAATCCAGTTTTGATCTGTTAACAAGCAGAAATAGCTGCTATTAAGCAGCTGCTATTAAGGCTACAGTATGTTTTATGTACATTGTCTCGGAAAGAGGCAGTTGAAACAAGGTGTGCCTTCTGCTTCAAATAACTTTAATGACACTGTCAAGGGAGGCTGGCGGCTCCCTTAGAGATGTGGGTGAGAAGTTCAGTCATCCTTTACGAGGAAAAGGAGCCAGCTAAGGTGGTTCAGGTATCCAATACGGATGTTTATGGGCATCTCCCTAGGGAGTCCTGGATTGTACTGTAGCTTTAAAGCATAGTGATGTCTGGACTGCAGTGCTGCTTGGAGTTCCTTCATATTTTATTGGTGAATAAACATGTATAAATGAAAAAATAAAAACATTGTTGTAATTATGTTTAATACTGTTTTGAGAAAACACTCATAAGACCCAAGTGTGAATATTAAAAAGCAAATCCAGCGTCGCTTGACGCTGCATTTGCTCTTATCTCCATTCTAAAGAACGTTTTAATATGGAAATGCAGTAGTCAGAACCACACATTAAAAAGAAAAACTGGGACTTATTTCTTTCAGCTATAGGGCTGCACACAATGGCTATGACATAAATGTTTAAGTAAGGCTGCATTTAGTGATAAGACAGCTTTGCAGAATAGCAATTATTATTTGTGTTGGAATTTGTGTTTATTTGATTTACCCTGCGGATGTTTGTTGATACTGTACTTTATACATTTTTTCCTAACTCAGCCAGTTTACTGCTACGGTACACATTTAATCTTGGCGTTAGGCACAGTATGACCAGTAGAAGAACATGTAAACAAAATGAGACGAGAAAATAACAGAATAGACAGATTAACAGAAACATTTTCAGTTGAAAATCTGTTCTCTTCGCCGATGGTTCTGTCAGTCAGGCAGGGCATCATTTGAGATCGCAGGGGATGGCAATTGCCACCCACCAGCATTTGCATTTAAAAATGTTTTATATTTTCTTGTAACCATACATTCATTAGCCACTGTCAACCTGGCATCCCTGTTTTGTGCATTTGGGTGAAAAAATGGTTTACCACCCACTTTTTCTGAAATGATGCCTCTGCAGTCAGCCAAGTCAACTCTACTAGCTCATACTAGACTGATCATTTAGCTTTAGCTAAATATGTATACAGTAAAATCCTCTCAGTTGATCTAAACAGGGCAATTTTTACATTTTCAGAGTTAATTAACACAGAGGGTGTGTAAATGATGTGCAAATCTTAGCTTATTTTAGCGTGACAGTGCGTGCGTGCGTGCGTGCGTGCGTGCGTGCGTGCGTGCGTGCGCATGTGGTTACGAGATGAGTGATGGTGATGGAGTGTGTCAGAAACAGGAAATTGTCTAATCAGTGAGCTTGTTTTTAATGACAGGTCCTTGGCGAGAAATTACAACGTCCACCCAGGAATGATTCACAGTCAGCACCACAAACAGAGGAGAGAGAGAGAGAACATGGCCTGGATAGAGGGATAAGGGTGGATTGGAGCAAAGAATAGTGGGTGGAATGGATGGATAGATGGATGGATAGCTGAATGGTTGGATGGAGAGGGAGAGAGAAAGAGCTGCTATCAAAAAACTGAAAATGCTGGGGACTGCAGAGGAAGTTTATGTGAAGATGTTCAGCGTCATTTTCAGCACTGCCAATGAGCCATGTAAAGGAAAATCACGCAGAAAGAGTAAACAACATCATTCAGAAAGAAAAGAGCAAGTGGTGACGAACAAAAGAAACAAAGAATAAGGCCAATAAATATGTAAGGTCCATAAGCTGCCTGAAGATGAGTTCAAGAAGAGGTTAGATGCATGTATCTATGTGTTATATAGGTGCACTAGTGACCTCCTGAGTGTCGCGCTAATATACATACTGTATCATTACAGGTGTATGAATTATCCCTGGTCATAAATAAATGAATACAGGGGCTTCTGCGGCTGCTGGAGAATGCCTGGAGACAGAGGTTGTTCAATAATGGATGACTCCCTGTACTTTGTGTCACATGATTAGTCGATAAAACAGAGAGAGTAAGCGCGAAACACACACGCGTGTGTGTGTGTGTGTGTGTGTGTGTGTGTGTGTGTGTGTGCGCGAGCAGACGAGCGAGCGAGTTTGCGCGCGTGTGTGCACATGCATGCATTCATTCCTATGTCCCTATCTGTGTTTGTGAGTGTATGCATGTGTGCACACAGGTGTGTGTGTGTGTGTGTGTGTGTATGTATTAATGGAATATCTGAGCCTATAATGAGAGGCCAGCTGAAGACAGATAGCCTTGTAATTAACTTCATTATCTAGCTGCCCATCGATAATGGAACATGTGGGATTGATTAAGCAGAATTGTCCAGAAAGGAGAGGAGAGGAGAGGAGAGGAGAGGAGAGGAGAGGAGAGGAAAGGAAAGGAAAGGAAAGGAAAGGAAAGGAAAGGAAAGGAAAGGAAAGGAAAGGAAAGGAAAGGAAAGGAAAGGAAAGGAAAGGAAAGGAAAGGAAAGGAAAGGAAAGGACTCTTACCTTGACGGTCATCTCAGTAGCAAAGATGGCTGTAAATACGTAGTTGGAGACAGTGAGGAATAGTCTTTCCTGTGGAATGAAATAAACACAGATCAGAGGAGGAATCTCCTACAATGTGGGTAGGAGAATAAGAAAGGTGAAGGAAGAATGAAGAAATGGAGCGAGAGAGAGAGAGAAACCCAATAAGAAAATAGTGTGAGCGAGAGAGAGAGAGAGAGAGAGAGAGAGAGAGAGAGAGAGAGAGAGAGAGAGAGAGAGAGAGGGGAGAGAGGAATAAAATGGAAACTGGGGGTTGAACAGATGTGGCTATCAAAATTCATCTCTTTGTACTAGACTTGATTGCAAAAAGTTTAAAGCAGTAGTTCACCCAAAAAAATGACTTATTTTCTTTCCATAACACAACCCATGAAGCATTGAAATCATGGAGATTTTTTCGTTTTTGTCGCATTTCTAAGCCAATAATTTGATGACTGGCGGAGAGATGCTAATGTATCCGGTAGGAGACTAATTGAGGCTGTATGTATATGCAAATTGTCACTTGCTGCACCGAATGATCCTCTGCTAATACACCTCCCACCCAAAAAAAGAAACAAAAAACAAAAAAACTAACACAAAATACTCATTATAAGCTGGAACTTGTAGAACATTGTTTTCCAATTATGTGGAATTACATTTACATTATATTTATTTTGCATATCCAGCTACCAGACTTGAGGCCGACACCCATAGAGTTTGGAGTAAGCATTGGAGAGGGTCTTATATTACACCAGTGCTCCAACTGACTCCACATTTTGAACAAATAGTGCTCAGGGCTCTGGCTATAAGCAAGAGCTGCTTTGCGCACCGTTAATGTACTTACACGATGTACAGTTTGTATGAAACTCCATTATTGCGCATACATTTTGGCCACTAGCGCCAGAAGTGGTCTGACACGATATGCGTCACCTTCCACCGGTCCCTCCCCTTTGTAGTAATCTGCTCTTACTGCTCAGCGCAGTACCAAGCACTCACTGAACACAGACACAGAGGAGTTGTAACAGCATTTGAGAAAGCTAGTAGCCTATAAGCGCTGGAAAGGGGCAAGAAGCGTTTGTATGGTAAATAAAAACATTTTGTTTTGTTGTGATAAGATGTGATAAGATCGTGGATTGTGATTCTGACTGAAAAACATTGTGATATGATATTTTTTGCCATATAACCCCTATGAATAGTTATATCAGCATGCCCATATATGGGCAATTGGGCATATACTGATGACATCACGGATCCCCATATATGGGCATAAAAGGGACAAGGACTAACACCTACAGAGATCTCCATACATGGGCATAAAAGGGACAAGGACTGACAGATACAGAGATCACCATACAGTATATGGGCATATCAGTCAGATCGGCGGTGCGACGTATGTGTGGGGGCCGCGTATTGGCCCGAACTCTAAAACTCTAGTTATCCTAATTGTGAAATGGGACCTTTCAAGGGCCTGAAGCGAGAAGGCCATTATTGGCCTTTTAGCTGAAAAGCAAAAAAAAAACACTTCAGCGGCAAAAACTAACTGTTAACATCCCACCCACAATCATTATTCCACAAAATGCATAAAGAGCTCAAATCAAAGGTCATGGGCTTCTTGCAAATGTTGCACAAAAGCAAGGAAAAGCGCAGTTCCTCTTACCAGGCTGCCTTGTAGTATCCTTGGCCTCTCCAGGGCCACTGTGATGCAGTTGAGGAAGATGAAGACCAGAACCACATAGTCGAAGAGTTTATGAGCAATAATAGTCTGGCAGAGCTTTCTGAACCTGACAGAGAGGGATGGGGGGGGGGCAGAGAGATAGGAGGTGGAAGGTTTGACAAGACTTGACAGGTTTGAAATTTGTGGTACTGATGCTTCTGTGTTGTATTTGCATAGAGAGTACACATTTAGGGGATTTGCATACAAAGTGAGCATTTAGCGACTGTCCAGAGCCCTTTAAAAAGTTGCAGTTCAGAGTGAGTGAGCACCATGAAGCAGCAACTGTTTATTTCCAGCGTTGAACCCCATTCATACTCAGTAATCACGTTGCGGCGAGATCAAAGAGTGTTGTAAACTCTCTTTCAAATGGTCTTGGACAAGCCATCTAGAACAGGGTTTGTTTGCATGTCTGTGTGTACAGAATGTGTGGTATCTACATGATATGTGTCTGTCCCCGCAAAAGATCAATCCCAGGCCATGCCACTAGAAAAAGTGCTCCTCGGAGCACAAGTCTCCGCCAGGTCAGGTAGATTATTGTGGCCTCCTGGTGGCGCTATAATAGGCCAATGTGAAAAGGGTGCCATTTCTTCTTAGGCCTTGCACGTCAATCGGACACTGCATTCATGATTTGAGGCATTTTGTTCCAAAAATGTGGTTTGCTAAATTAGACCTGCTGGTGGCGCTATAACAGGCCAATGTGAAAAGGGTGGCATTTATTCCTCGGCCTAGTGGGAATGTGTGTGTAAAATTTCACGGAAATGGCACACTGCGTTCATGATTTCAGGAATTTTGTTCAAAAGGGATCCATCCTGCAAACTTTGGAAGCCAATGTTAGCCAAGTAGGATGGAATATGAAATATCGGACACATCCATCGTGATCACATGACTATAGAGATACAGTGTACCGATTTGAGTGATTTTTGGACAGAATCTGAAGGAGTAAGAGCAAAACAATTCTTTTTTACAAAACTCAGCCTCCTGGTGGCGCTCTAAAAGGCATATGTGAAAAATGCAGGGCAAAGGTTTTTCTTTGGCCTCTAGGAAGTGTGCGTGCAAAGTTTGATTCAGATCGGTGCAGCTATAGCTAAAAACGTGAATTGGCCTGTTATAGCGCCACCATGAGGCTGATGTGAACATTTTCAAGAGGCATTTCTTCCTGGGCCAAGTGGGAATCTCTGTGGAAAATTTCACGGAAATCGCATGCTGCGTGCATGATTTGAGGCATTTTGTTCCAAATGAAGCAATCCTGCATACTTTGGAAGCCAATTTTAGCCAATCAGGATGGAATATGGAAAATCAGACAGATCCGTGTTGATCACATGGCTATAGAGATACTGTGTACCGATTTGCGTGTTTTTTGGACAAAATCTGTAGGAGTAATAGCAAAAAATGTGTTTTGCAAAAGTCGGCCTCATGGTGGCGCTATGACAGGCTGATCTGAAAAATGTGGGGCACAGGTTCTACTGTGGCATCCAGGGAGTGTGTGTGCGCAGTTTCACAGCGACCGGGCCAACGGTGGCGGAGATTAGCTGGTCGCAGACAGAAGGACGGACGGACGGACACACGGACGGACGGACGGACGGAGGGTAAAACATACTCTCTCGCCATGCCTTTCGGCCTGGCGGAGACAATAAACAGTAAAACTAGGCTAAACGAAGGGTGTCATTCCATCTGTGTTCTTTCAATTTCCTGTATACAAAATGAAGCATGGACTGACATACACATTCATAATGAAGACAATAGAGAACATCAGGGAAAAAACATTTTCACTTAATATTGTTAACATTAACAATCTAAAGAGAGTATTGAGCATTCTCATCATCAGTTACTTCAGTAACGGCATGGGCCAAGTTATTGTATCCAATTTCACCTAGACTTTTCACCTTTTACTTAGAGAAAATACACCCTCCTTTAGTCACTTTATTTACACGTTATTTACACTGATATTTACGTCCAGCTTAGTGAATCCTAGAACAACACCACTTCAGCTACTGTGGCTTGCTATTCATGGAGCCAGCAGATACATGGTTTCTTTGCATGAACAGAAAAGCTGTTGGATGCCAACACACATCCGTTGTGCTTTTTCCAGCAAAAAATGTGGCTATGTCCACTGCCATCCCTCTCTTACTCACCCTGAGACGCTCTGCAATGCAAACTCTGTTTCACTTGCACTATGCCAAGAGGAGGCCTGGCACCAGCCCTTAGACAGGGAAGGCTAAAGGCTGTGACAGAAACATCCAGAAAAAACCTGTGTCCCTTTCAACAGATCACAACGCGCTGGGAGCCAAACTGGGAGAGGGTCTTGACAGGTGTGTTTTGATGAGCATGCAGTACATCCTGTTTCTGTTGGCCCTGACGCACACGTCAGGGCCAACACGGGGGCGGGTGGTCGGTCTGCAGAGGTGCA
Organism: Gymnoscopelus microlampas; assembly: GCF_963454915.1. Taxonomy (NCBI): domain Eukaryota; kingdom Metazoa; phylum Chordata; class Actinopteri; order Myctophiformes; family Myctophidae; genus Gymnoscopelus; species Gymnoscopelus microlampas. The sequence continues at coordinate 43,163,331 of NC_139939.1, forward strand.
CAGAGCTTGGCACATTGAGGAGGTCGGTGCCATGCCTTTAACTTTTGTCCGGCACACTTTTCACATTTCCATTTAGTGGAAAGAGGCGTAGACCGTTGCCACACTAGTATTTATATATGCAGCCAAGCATCCAGTCTGAACAGTGCAGCATCGCTCACCACTGAACATCTTACTGTGATTCATCCGGCTTCGTTCACAAACTGCCCACATACTGCAGTAACTTATTGTTGATATGATAGATGGGACAGGGAGGACAGACTGTGGTCTTGTGCGCATGAGATGAAAACAAACTAAACATTTTTCGTTCTACACAAGAAAGGCAACTTTTTTTTTTGTGAAAAATCTTTAAAAACTTGCAAAGAACTTTTAATTTCAAGTAGTGAAAAAAGCTGGTCTACAAACTCACAACACAGCAATATGCAACGTGCCCTGAGCATGTAGATCGGCTATTTTCGCTATTCATTGTGCATCGAGCTTATCCATCATGCATCGGTGTTCATCCCTTCAGGAAAGCACTTGCACGTGCTTATGTTGGCTTGGTTCCTATCGTGCTAATTGGTCTACTCACACACGCACCTGTAGACAGACGCACGCACGCACGCACGCACGCACGCACGCACGCACGCACGCACGCACGCACGCACGCACGCACGCACGCACGCACGCACGCACGCACGCACGCACGCACGCACGCACGCACGCACGCACGCACGCACGCACGCACGCACGCACGCACGCACGCACGCACGCACGCACGCACACACACACACACACACACACACACACACACACACACACACACACACACACACACACACACACACACACACACATAATATAAATACACAAAAACAATCTGTCATAGAAATGTATGTATCCATACAGATTCGCAAACACATTGCTTGAGTCACGCTGACATAATATTACAGATAAACAAACAAAAAGAAACACGCACATGTAAATTGACGCACGCACGCTCGCACACGCACACACACACACACACACACACACACACACACACACACACACACACACACACACACACACACACACACACACACACACACACACACACACACACACCCCCCCAACCCTCTCCTTGCTTGACAGATGGCACCTGCCACAGTGCCAAAACACAGCCCAGGGGCCCGGCTTCCCTAAAGTGGCTTTCAGCGCAGGGGGAATGGAGTGAGTGATTTTTCTTTTATGGTGTGTTCAGGGGTTTGTCTATTGTCTACCCACCAGGAATCGAAGCTGGGGGACTGTCAGAGGAAACAACATACAGTAACACCGCTTCAAGCATGCGCACGCACGCACACGCACACACACACACACACACACACACACACACACACACACACACACACACACACACACACACACACACACACACACACACACACACACACACACACACGGAATGCCACCTCAGTCCAGTGAAAGTCCGGCACACATAGCCGACTCAACTCTGTGACATTACCATTTAAAAACGCATTCATACCGGGATATACAAGTTCATAGCGCGTCACTTCTTTGAATATATTCTTTTAAAGCGAAAATGTTTCACTCAAATCTTTGCTTCTGGGGGTCCCTGGAACAAAATATATTGACATGGGGATCGGCGGCCAAATAGATATAATTTTGGGGGTCCTTGTCAACAAGTTTGAGAACCGCTGATACTGTATAGCAACATACGTTTTTCAGAAAACTGTTAGGATTTAAAAGACATTTGTAGAATCGACCTCAGGTCTTAATGGGTTAAAATTAAGTGATATTCAGGCTACGTAATGTGTAACAACAACTTCATTCAGTTTTGACAAACTGCATCAAACAACACTCGTTTTTCAAGAAATAATTTCTTATGTCACTATGTCTAATTGTGAGAAATGGGATATTTAATTTCCCCTTCATCTTCGCAGTCCATTTCGTCGCTCATTGTATAATTTGTTTAATTTCTGCTCGGAGGACTACTTGTAACGTTGTTTAAAATTGCACACGCTGCTTGACTGCTTCAAAGCTTTCATGTTTGGCACTGCATAAAACTGTCACAATGATGAAGAGTACAGTCTAAACCAATAAAAAGTTGTTTATCTAAAATATTTGATTAGGACAAATTGTATTTAGACACTGGAAACTGGTCTACATTTCATTAAGCAATACTAATGTATGCAACACTCCAAAATTACCTACTCAGATTCCTGGATATTTTGTGTCGTTTTCCTTTTTGAAAATTCCTGGACTGTCCAGATGAATCCTGGACAACACACACACACGCACGCACGCACGCACGCACGCGCGCGCACGCACGCGCACACGCACACGCACACACACACACACACACACACACACACACACACACACACACACACACACACACACACATGCATGTGCACATGGCCACACACAGGGATACGTGTGCATGCATACGGTAGCAAGACATACACGCACACACATACGCTTTCACACATACGATTGCACACACGCTTGCGCACACGCAGTTTAACCATTTATCTATGTTCCCACACAGGGACGTTATACAGGGACACAAATATTTTAGGTGCAGTAAAGGTTACATTCGCAAACTCATGGATATGTCCTCGTGATACAAAACGCATGTCACTCAGCATCCCATGGGCACAAGCAGCGGCGGCTCCGCCATATGGCAGCAGAGACAGCACAATACTTTGCCAGCCTTTCTGCCTCATCTTTGGGCACCCCAAGTTGCCAAACAGCCAGTCCATGGGTACAGTGTGTCCTAGGCTGGATCACCAGAGGAAACAAAGTTCTTAGTCTTGCACTGCTGCTTGGTGTTAAAGCGCTCTCTGTAGTTGTTTTCATGGGCCAGAAGTCCACCCATTACTATTCCGACAGCGGACGGACATGCCACTGGAAGGCCGCCAGCACACGCACGCACGCACGCACGCACGCACGCACGCACGCACGCACGCACGCACGCACGCACGCACGCACGCACGCACGCACGCACGCACACACACACACACACACACACACACACACACACACACACACACACACACACACACACACACACACACACACACACACACACACACACACACACACACACACACACACACACACACACACACACACACAGCCAAGACGCTATAGGGTATGCAGAAAGAAAATGCTTTTGAGGAAATATCCCTAGAACAACTAGTGCTTTAGCTCTTCATGGAGCCAGCAGATAACAGGGTTTTCCTTGCATGAACAGAAACATAGTTGGATGCCAACACACATTCTTTGTGCTTTTTCCAGGGAAAGCTGAGGAACATTTGGCCATGGCCACTGCTATCCCTCTCATCCCTCTTTACTCAGTCTGAGACAAGTCAAACTCTGTTTTACCTGCACACTATGCCAGGAGGCCTGGCATCAGGGAAGACTGGGAAGACTAAAGGCTGTGACAGAAACATCCAGAAATGTGTTTACGACACCCGGGTCCCTTTCAACGGATCACAACACGCTGGGAGCCAAACTGGGAGCGGGCCTGACAGGTGTGTTTTGATGAGCATGCAGTACATCCTGTTTCTCCTGGAGGCCAAGGACGAACACGGGGGTGGACTGCAGAGGTGCACAGAGCTTGACACATTGAGGAAGTCTGTGCAATGCCTTGAACTTCTGTGCGGAACGCTACGGTGAAATCCCAACTGGTCCAATATAAATGGTAAGAGAGGGCAAGAGGGCAGTGCAGAAAAAGGCAGAATATTTATGTCTGCTTCTAATTTCCTTGAGCTATGATGAATAAAAAATACATATGCCGTTGACATGGAAAGTGCTCTTGTGGAAATCCAGGGGCTACCAGTGCAGTTTATTAGTATCCTGGACAGGTGAACAGAAACAATGAATCACAGAGCAAAACCTATCATCCTCACAATGAAGCAGATCGAAGCACTCATCTCCACTACAGTATAAGCACACAAACACGGCCACACATGCACGCACATACACACACATGCACACGCACACGCACGCACGCACGCACGCACGCAGAATACAGTACAAAACATCAAAAATGTCATGGGCTACATACTGTAAATCCACATTTTATGAAAACAGCTCATCAAAGTATAAAATGAATGCTGATAAGACAAGCTGCTTAAAATCCTTCACGGGAGAAAATAATGGAAATATATGCAGGTTTTCAGTTCATACCGTTCTTTAATGACTTTAAAAACAATCTGATTGTTTAGGGACATTCCAGTCTCCCTGAAGCAGGGAGTTTGCAGTGGAGATTAATGACGTGACTACAATGGCAATTGTATTTTCACAAATACATTTAAGGAAGAAAATGTACCTCTACCCCATTATCAGTGAACTTGAATGGCAACTCATTTCCTTCTATTTTAAAAACCCATCTAGTCTATGTAGTCCTTACATCTCCTTCTATTTAAAAAACCCATCTAGTCTATCTAGTCCTTACATATCCCCATTAATTTCTCACACTTTTCTTGTAAATGTGACTTGACAATTAAGTTTGAATGATTGATAACTACTGACCTCTGTGTTCGCTTGAAAAATGTGCATAGGCCTGTATGTTGGTCGTTGTTTGTATATACTGTATGTATGATAAACGTCAGGTCCCACTGCAATGGAATCTCCTGTGTATTTTTTAAATAAACAGGGTAACTCTGTTGGAACCCCCATTGCTTAACTAATGCTTAACTAATGCTAAATAGCATATAGTTGAAACGTTTATAACAGTGTTTACTAATGCTTAGTAATAACGAATAATACTTCACAAATGATGAATTCATGAAGAATTAAGTATTTTCTAATGCTTAATAGTGTATAGCTATTATAAAGTGCTACATCAACTCACTTGTTCTGTGGGGAGAAGAGGTAGACGGACCAGTTCTCTCTGTTCTCACACCAGCCTGGCTTGTACACCTCCATCATCTTCTGAAGACGAAAGCACAAGGACTGGAAGGACAAGAGAGGGAGTGAAAGGAGGTGAGAGGGCAAAACAACAACCAGAATGTAATCATCTATTCCCATCCGTTCTTAATTTTGACATTAGCCTTGATTGTGACCTTGGGCTTTGACCTTTTCAACCTAAAATGTAATGAGCCAACTGTTCATCGCAGCCTGCTGATCATTCCCACAAAGTTAAGTGAAAATCATTTGACTAACAGTCACACCTACACCTTGATTGTGACCTGGGCCATTGACCTCGTCAACCTAAAAGTTAATGATCTTTTCGAGGAAGCCAACTGATCGTTCCCTCCGAGTGTCATGAAAATCACACGCACGCACACAAGAGGATAAATTACAATACAACCCGTAGCACTTGCCCTAGCCTTGACGACCTTGCAGGATTATGCAAAGGCTAAAATGTAAATTAGATAGCATGTTATGTAGACAGATGCCAGGTCATTGTTGGCCTGGCATCCTATAGTGTGTATAGTTTCAATGTAGGCTGATGATAGGTTCTTGGTTTACATATGTACAGTATTAGTTATTATTAGATTATTTGTTTACTTATGTATTACTTTATTATTAGATTACTATTTTTATACATTTGATGTATTATGTGTATTATGATGTATTATGATGTATTATCTTGTGTCCTTGCTTACTGTAAATCGCTCTGGATTAAGAGCGTCTGCTAAATGCCTAAACTGTAAACTGTAAACTGTAGCAATACCTTGCCACACATACTGTACCATAAATACACCATGTAGGCTACCCTGCAACCCCCTTTTCATTGAAAATCTGTATTATGCCCTGATGATGGCCAACTAGGCTGCTATGGTATTGTCCCTGCCTGCTTTTGTAGTTACGTTTTGTGCTACCCTGCAGTGTTTTTGCTTTGATCATGTGATCGTTTGGGTTAAGTACCATCTCGGAATAGCGCATACAACTGTACGGGAACTATGTATTTATGAGTTGTACTGTACTTAACAAAGTCTGCAGGGATGTCTTACTTACATAGTCTGTCTCCTCTTCCAGATCTGGCCTGTCCTTGTGTGCGTCAACCTGTGGGAAGACCTCGGACACCAGAAACGGGCCCGGGGCCTTGCCGTTACAGTCACGGTGATCCACACCTCCGCAGCCGCTACCTCCCTGGCCCCCGGTGGTGGTAGACGCCCCTGACCCAGTGACACTCCTCCTGGTGGGGTCGGGGTGGGCCAGGGGCAGACCCGGACCCTTCCAAAGCTCTGGGAGTTCCAGCGACAGAGCCCGCCGGTCCCTCTTGGGAGCGTATCGTCTGGAGAGGAGCAGGGGAGGTGGCAGGGCGTGGTGCGGGAGCAGAGGGTGGTGGGGGTTGGCGGCGTGGGAGAGGAGTGACTCCTGTTCACTGGCGTAGGCGTAAGAATGTGTGCTGTGAATGCGGAGGCTGCCGCCCACCACAGGGGCCCGGTAGCTCCTCCGACCCAGGCTGTTCCAGCTAGACCTGCAGGTGGAGGTGGAAGGGAACATGGCCCTTAAGTTATCAACGACACGTTAAGCCATTCATTTACTTTTCATTAATGATTAATCAACTATCAATAAAGAAAGTTTCAAAGTCTCGAAACTCCAATCAAATGTATTAACGTTTTATTCAAAGGGGAGCAAATAGGGATATCAACCTATCCCCGTATGTATGATTAAGGCATAAGGAAGTCATTAAGAATTCATTAATGTAACCCCAAATCAATGGCTGAATCTCACCTGCGGCTCCATGTGGTTTGAGGAGGGAGAGGGCGTCCCCAGTTGTGGTAGGCAGAACTGCGACCGTGACGCTGGAAGAGTCACAAGCCACTGTGATCAGTATGGAGACACACACATCACATTATCTATACTAGATGAACATTGAGTCTCACCCGGAGTGAGCACAATAACAAAAGTATGGCACAAAGTATACACATAGATTTAACACTATTGCCAGGTGACACCTAACTGCTTTTTTGGTGGTGAGTTTTGTAATCCTGTGAAGATTTATGTGAAATTAAATGAGTTTCCAAATTGATATGGAAATCAATTGGTTTCTGTTAATTGCTAATAATGTTTTTTTGTGCAGCAGTGTCCTATGACCCAGATCATAATGCTAGAACATTAGCCTACGTATGAACAGCTGGCAATCTAGCACTGACACAATACTACTGTGTACTTACACTACTCTAGAGGTTCAGTCAGGAACACTCACGTCAAAGTAAATCTAACCATTTATTGCATCAAATGGAACAAGTGGCTCCGCTCTCTGGGATGTTCCCTGAATATTGTCCAAGCAGCATGCTAAGCAAAATCAGGGAACACTAAGCAAAACCCCCATAGGAATACAATAGCGGGCCTAAGCAATACATTGACATTATTAGCTTGAATCGGCAGACATAAAATCACAAAGTATTTGAGCCTATGCCAGACTCTGATCAAAAGGTGCATGCTGGGGTGGAGGAGGCTGCTAAGCAGCAGCGGATGTGGAGCAAGCAGCAAGAGAAGCAGAGATCTAGTGAATGCAACGCCGTGTCCCTCTCTGTTCTCCATTCACAGCTCTGCTCTCTCAGCAGAGCTGTGAAAGGAGAATAGGAAGCTAGGCTGATTGTTTACAATCAGCTGACTGACAGCCGATTACAGCTGTAAGCGTGTAAGACTCATGTGTCCTGCATGAACTAACGCTAAGCTTCATTTATAGAGCAGTTACAACAGTGAAATGTATTGTAAAGCATGACCAACATCTCGTGTTCAGTTGAACTGAATCACACAGCAGTGTAACCCAGTGTAAACATGCGTGCTCTCGCGCGTGCGTGCGTCTCGACAACCAGTTCTGCACCACAATAAGTTGCAATCAACAGCACTTTGTTACTATATACATGCCTCAGTGCAGTGCATATTCTCAACTCTATTTGCTTAAACAATATTTAAATGATAACCACCACATCACACTATAAATGCATGCATGCACTTGTGCTACAGTAACATTATATCCATATGCATTTTCAGTGGGGGGTCGATAGCAGTGTACCCCATAGGTTCTGGTGACTGACAGCGAGTTCAATTCCCGCCCGCACCCCATCAAAACAACTTCCCGCAGCTATGCGGCCATAGAGTGGCAGAGATGTTTAAACGGAGTCGGCTTCCCACGCCTCCATTTACATTAGAACCTACAAGGCATAAGCCAAGTTAAGCTATACTGTAATCATCTCTTTGACTCTCCCCACGTCTGAAACGTTCTCTCTCTCTCTCTCTCTCTCTCTCTCTCTCTCTCTCTCTCTCTCTCTCTCTCTCTCTCTCTCTCTCTCTCTCTCTCTCTCTCTCTCTCTCTCTCTCTCTCTCTCTCTCTCTCTCTCTCTCTCTCTCTGCCTTTTTTTAAACTTTTTTCTATGCTCTTTCCATACTGTATCTTTTTCCCCCTGTCTCTTTTAGTTTTTCCTTTTCTCTTGATCCTCAATCTATCAATTTCCTTACCCCTTCCCTCCCCCCCCACCCCACTCTCTCTTTCTGTACAATATCTTGGTGGAGACAGAAGAGAAGAATCCTCAATTAATAGAGGTTACCATGGCAACTAGAAGCCGAGTTGGACCTTGCAGAAATGTCTTATTTCTGTCCTTCTCTTTACTGTGCTTTCGGTTCAATAAGCAGAATAAGTAAGGAGTTACTGTGCTTCCTGTGGCATGTGTGTGTGCGCGTGCGTGGACACACACAGTGAAAACAGCCTCAGGCCACTGTTAACCGACTGCTGGACAAAATGATTTACATTTATATCCTAAATCCATCAGTTAAACACCAGGGAATATATGCACACACCTCACTACTGACACACACAGAGAGAGAGAGAGAGAGAGAGAGAGAGAGAGAGAGAGAGAGATACAAGCTCACAAGGTGTCGCATGGAGTGTGTAATTTATAAAACATCTCACTGAATACCAAATAACAGATTTTACATTAAACTGGACTGTTAGAATGTGATTATTAGTCTATTACTACCTAGGAGTGAGAGGAAAAAAAGTTGAAAAAGTAAGCACCTCTCTCCACACAGGCTACGCAGTACCATAAGCATGCACGTAACCGGTCAGAGCTGTCCTATCAATCGATGCCAGACTAACCGATTGTTCCAAGGAACTTCCTCATAAGGTCATGCTCATAAGGTCATGCAAATTATCAATTTCATATATTTCAATTTCATATAGTCGCTAGCATCAATGGCGGCAGAAGGTGGCAGGAAGGGGTACAGGGAGAGTGAAGTGCTAAAGTTTGGATGTGTGTGTGTGTGTGTGCTTGTGCACGCTACGACACGTGCATGCTAATTGGTGAACGTGCTCGTGGCTGCGGTGGTTAAGCGCAGTGGGGCTCTTCATGGGGTTTTAACTCGGGGGTTAAGTGCTCTTCTCTGTGGGCTTGTTCGTCAGGTCTGAGCAGGGTGGGACGCAACGTAACTGGGGGTCTTTTGTTAAAGGACTCCATGCTAAATTGAGGCAGATGGCCAAATGTCATGCAGGGGGACAGGGGGGGGACGGGGGGACGGAGTGACACTGTCAGATGGAAACCTTGTATGTCCAAAACTGTTGCTTTTCAGGACATCAGGAAAAAAAGAACCTGTGTTCCAATGGATCCAATGTAGTTATTATTTAGTCACAAGCTCTTTTTAATGCTTTTCATTGGTTCAATATTTATAAAGCCCACACACAAACACTGAAGCACTTTCACCGAACTTGTATATCGGATATTTTTGCTTTGACGCTCTTGCATGGCCGACAAAGTAGCACACTATTTTATGAAAAGTCACAGCCTCTTGCTGCATCTTGTTAGAGCTCTCGATGGGACCATGCTCACCCAAACGTGTTTCAGCACAAGCGTTTTTGATCCCATAACTTGGAAGGATGATTGCTCTGCGATTGGCTAGTTTGCTGTTAGGCCAACTGAGGACGGACTGCTTCTCTGGTTGGCCTAGTTCGTCATTAGGCGAACTGGTCTAATGCAACTTGAACTTGCTCAAGTCAGTCTGTGAGAGACAGTCGTGTACAGTATACTTATGGCTACTTGTACTTGTGTAAATATGTAGATAATTATTTTTTTTTTGTGTTCTCTTGTTTGATCTCCTTTCCCTCTTCCTACTTCTTCCCCTTTTTTCTATACTATGCACAAAAACTAATTTCACCCACTTTTTTACTTCTGTAAACCTGTGATCTGACAAAATTCTGATTCTGGCTGGTCTGTGGGCCCAATCCAGACAAAAGAAAACATTTGAGACACATCTACTGAATATGGCACTGTCAGAAGATGAAAGACTCTGTCTATGGTTGGACATGTATTGTTATGATCAAAACCCTGACAGCTCTCGAGTCTGAACAGCCTTGTTCAATGTATATTTAAGGCAATTTTTTGCTTAGTTCTTTAGAAAGCTGAGGGCGGAGAGTGGGAAAGATACGGAACACGCCTAGGGCTGGAATCAAACCGGTAATATAAATAATAATAATATACATAATGACGCACAAACCATTCACCCACTGGCAGACCCAAATGATGAATTTCTAACATACATTTTAGACGTTGCTGCACAATCTGGATGTGTCTTCGTACATATGCCTGTGTGTATTTGTCCGTGTGTGTTTATTCCGGTGTCTCCATGCACATAGGTATTTACTTATTTACATGCATGTGCATTTGTGTCAACGCCTTCAACTGTGTGTATTGTACATATTTCATTAACCCATTAAGACAGTTTTCTGAAAAACTTGTATTTCTATATCAGTAGTGCTCAAACTTTTTCATGTCAAGGACCCCCAAAAGTATATGTATTTGGCCACGGACCCCCACCTCAAAAGATTATCTTCCAGGGTCCCCCCGGAAGCAAAGATTTGAGTTAAAAATGTTCGCTTTAAAAAAAATATATATATATTCAAAGATTTGTACAAATGTGCACAATTTTTCAAAAATAGCAGATCTAGAAGCTCATAGTGCGGCACGAGGTGATGCGCTATGAGCTTGTAGATCTGCTATTTTTGAATAGCCAAAGTATAAAATGACACAGATGCTTTCCCGGTTTTAATGAGTTAAGGTGATTTTGCAAGGCCACATGTCAGTGCAATATATGCGTACAGTATGTCTGCAAATTAGTTTCTGTGTTATATCCTTTCAGTCACACAATTGTACATGCATAAATTACCAGGGATAATGATCGTCTCTCCAGGCTGCTCTTGCCCAGGCTCTTGATGCTGCTCTTCCTGGTGTCCTGGGTGATGCTGTGCCTCTCTGAAGAATAGGAGGCCCTCTGGCCCAACATGGACTCCTGGGTGAAGCTGTGCCTCTCTGAAGAGTAGGAGGCCCTCTGCCCCAACATGGAGTCCTGGGTAAAGCTGTGCCTCTCTGAAGAGTAGGAGGCCCTCTGCCCCAACATGGTGCCCAGCTCCAGGTGCCCGTTGGGGGTCAGGGTGCAGATCTTAGGGTCTGGAAGGAAGGGAGAGACCCTTGTTATGCCGTGAATGAAACCTGAAACCAATGATGCCCCCCCATTCATTCTTTCCATTTGATAGACTTGGTCAGACAAAAATTACCATCTTGCTCAAGTCATATAATCTTATTATCTGTTTATTATGAAACAGGGATCTGTCATCGAACATCATTTCCCTAGACTCCAAAGGCACTGCCCTGAATTTTTAATATATCCTACCCTATACCGGAGAGGCCGCCAGTTATCAAATTATTGTCTTGGGAATGCGATAAAAATAAAAAAATCTCAAAAAATTCAATGCTTCATGGGTTGTGTAATTGATAGAAAAGTATTAATGTTTTGGGTGAACTAACTACTCCTTTAAGTAAATGTGTTTATGTGTTGCTTAACCTGTAGTAATACATCATCATTTATTAGTTAATATATATTTTGTATAAATAAAATAAAATATTTTTGCAAAGTAAATAGTAACTAAAAAGCAGAATATTTATCCTCGTAATGGAGAATTAATCAAATAATGGAATAGTAAAGTAAAAGTACCTCAAAAGTGCAGTACTTGAGTTAATTTACTTGGTCACCTTTTACGACATAAATGTATCGTGCCTATATGTTTTGTTTGAAAAATAATATTGAAGACTTGATAAAATGGCTATGTTTTGCAATTTAAAAGAGCCATTCATGTTTTAGCTCTGCTACCATATGGTTTAAGTAATTGATATGCACAGGATAACTTGTTTGTTATCACACTTGTTTGTGTGATTTCTCTCTACTGTCACACAAATTATATCAACAGATGGTTTTAGAAGATGTTTTAAAGCATCTTGTTTACTTTCCGGAACACCCTTTATTATGTATCAATTTTGGATACATCTTCCCGACTGTTGAAGCTCTGTTCCAGGCTGGCAGTTTTTGTCCATCTAAGTGAATGCCAAGTAGGCCTGCTGTACCTCAGTGAATAAAGAGGTGTTTCTACTTTATTAACCCAAACTCAACCTCTGATCAAAACAATCATTTTTACAACCAACTTTAGTGTGCCAAATTACTATAGCTACTGTAACTCCAGCTCTTTCTGTCTGATAAGTATACAGTACCTCCATGTCCACTTTTTTAATTTTATAAATGTTTTATCACCCAGTGCCAATTGCCTATGTAATCCTGGGTGCTACTCTCCCTCTGCCAGCCTAGGGAGAGCCAAGAACTGAGCTCATGCCTCCTTCAATGCATGAGGAGCTAGCAAGCTGCTTCTTATCACCTGACAGGGGGGATTTTCCCGAGCAGAACGTAACGCGTGGAAGGAACACGTAATTCCAACCAGTTCCTTTCCCCTCCATCAGGCGCCCGGCTGACCAGGGGGAGGCAGTATAGAGACCAGGATTACTGCATGTTTTTGTGAGGGTAATGTCCATTTTATATGATGGCTATTACCTTCTTGATCCTCCATGCACACACACACACACACACACACACACACACACACACACACACACACACACACACACACACACACACACACACACACACACACACACACACACACACACACACACACACACACACACACACACACACACACACACTCAGGTTGTCAGAGTGTGGAGTGATGAGAGGAAGTGAAGACTACTTGCACTCAGAGCTCAGACTGAACTGAAGACAAGCCAAACAACAACAGGCGGCACTGTGCTGCATAACAGCAACATGTTGTGTGCTAATACTCTTTACCGCGCACGCGCACACACACACACACACACACACACACACACACACACACACACACGCGCGCGCGTGTAGTGTGTAAAAGTGACTAATCCACCTGATCAGCTGTTCAGGTTTAATCCACTCTCTTTGTTTTGTTTGGTTTTCTGGTAAAGGCGATTTGACCAACCTCATTCCCAGTTTTATCTCCATCTCACATGGAGATAAAGCCTGGGGAAAGGCTGCCAAAATAAGTGCCTTCCTCAGCGTGTGAGGAAGGCTTGACGCCAAAACGCATACCAGTACCATAAGGACTTCGGAGTGCTGGCTATTATTTTCTTATCTTAACACAATGCACCTGTATCCTATCTCCTATATAAATCTGGTGACATGTGCCATCAATGATTAAGACTTTGCTAATTAATCTACTGAAGGCGCTAGCTGTCCAAGTCCAAGTTTTTGCAAGTGTTGAGCCTATTAGATTGTCTAACTTTCTTTGGCTTGAATCTACATTAGTGTAATCCTTACTGGCAAACACATAGATCTCATTAAATGGGAGTCAAGACGGACGTATTTAATTGTACTAATTTAATGTGGGCATCTGTGGTGATTTCTATAGGGGAGGTGTTTTTTAGACTTGGAATCAGTTATGGGGGTTTCTTGGTTTCTCTGTTACTAATGAGAAATGCTGGCATGAACGCCTATTTAAAAGTGGTACTGTGTGGGTAATCTGTGTTATTGGTCAGTCACATAACAGTCACATTCACTGGTCTTAATCTGGTTAACCAGTCTCATCATGAGTCTGTCCCACAGCCCCGACAGTACCCCCAAAAAGGCAGGTTGCCTTTCGAGGGAATGAATGATGTAATGTTATCACTGATGATTTGGCAACACATTTAAATCTGAGAGCGTATAGATTCACTGGTAAAAGCATTTATTTAGAAATGTGGTCTCTCAGATTATTGGAAATGAACGAAACATTAAGGATGCAACGCGTTGTCGCCTCACCAGACAGCTTGAGGGAGTCGTTTAGCTTTTCACTCTCATCAAAGTTGGAAGACGAGCGGTCATCTTCAGAGTAGGACCGGTAGGCGTCTCCCTGGACAGAGGAGGAGGGTGGACAGACAGACAGAATCAGTAAGGGGATCATTTAAAGACTAATTTATGCTCAATTTATGCTCCGAAACTAGCAGACCTACAAGCTCACAACTCGTCGCCTATACGTCACATTGTGAGCCTGTAGGATTGTTATTTTTATAGATGAAGCATAAATCAGGGTTGACCACTTGAACCCTATACTGTATACTTATATACGGGAGTCCCTGAGGGGGCCCTACTAAACCCCCTGCTCTTTCCCTCTACACCAAATATAGCCGCTGCTGACAATAGCCGATCTACAAGCCGAATGTACACACCAATCAATGCACACGGGATACTGTAAATCAGCTATCACCACACATTCAGGGAGAGATGGAGCCTCTGTCATGACAAGTCTTGTATCTTATTTCCTTGTGGCTAAGTATAGTTACATCTAAGTCATGGCAAGCAGTGTGTTGGTACTTGGAAATAAAGACCATTGGCTGTTGGCTGTTACTGTCACAGCTAACAATACAAATTGTTAACTGTCAATACTAGTAAGTACTGAACTAGCCATTCTTAATTTGATTCAGGATGCCTTGTGGATGTCTCTCCAATGCGGTACACTGACTGAAGGTACGCTACAGTGTATGACCTAGACCCTGTGGACACCCTTTCTAATTTGCTTTTCTAATTTGTGCCCTTTGTTCCACTGAATGGACATCTTAATGCTGCAGTACTTAAGCTGCATAATATTCCACTTCATTACAGGGGGTGATACACAGTCCAACTCCAATGCAAATTCAATTACATACAACCAAGTGGCAAGAAAAGAAAACAAGACGGTTGTGCAAACTGTCTTGACCTCCTGTATCTATGGATCTGATAGATGGATGGATGGATGGATGGATAGAGAGATTCTTCATTAATGCCAGAGCGGAATTTGAGACTCCAGTGAGTCTGTTGTGGAGAGATGCCAGTAATACACCAGTGAATTAGGGTTATAATGGGAACTGGGAGTTCTACTGTGCTTCCCTGAATTTTGGCTCTGCAAAAAGGTGCCATTGAATCACTGTGTCCTTACCTCGGCCTGGAAGCCCTCAACCAAGATGGCCACCAGCAAGTTGAAGAGGACATAGTTTCCAAAGGTCATGAGGGCCACAAAGTAGAGGGCGGCTAGCGGAGAGGTAGCGGCCATGCCGTTGTACAAGACCGCGTTCCAATCCTCCTGCGTCAGAATCTGGGGGCCAGGCATACACCCGCAAACATGCACGCACACACAGACACACAGACACAGGAAGATATTAAACTGCAGGTTGTGTGTTTTCGTGTGAGGGTGTGTGCATGTATGTATGTGTCTGCGTGTGCATGCTAACATTGTGGAACTGGCACCTGAAAGAAGAAAACCAAAAGGACTGGTTTGAAAGAGAAACAGACAATTAACTATTCAAAACCTATACTTTGTCTATACTGAGTCCCCCAGGGCTCTGTACTTGGCCCCCTCATTCTTCCCACTACACCAAATTTCTTTGCCGGAAAAGGACGATCTACAAGCTCACAGGGAGAGAAATCAACGAAACTGACAACTTCACATATCTGAGGAGCAAACTTAGCAAAGCTGGTGGATCAGACGATGGTGGATTAGACAAAATAGAATCTATTTTGTCTAATCCACCATCATCTGATCCACCATGCTCCATGCATAGGTCTATAGGAGAGTACAGGAATAACTCAAGTAAGTAATCTCCTAGCTTCACAAAAAAACACACACACACACACACACACACGTGCACGTGGACGTGCACGCGCTCACGCACGCACACACACGCACACGCACACACATGGATTGAGAACCTTGCAAGCACACAAAAATGTGCACACACTCACATACACTCACTTACAGAGAGTCATGAACAATCTCAGTCGTACAAGTATGTGCAATTACCTGAAAAACGGTGACAATGGCCCACAGCAGAGAGTCAAAGTTCTTCCTGTCAGGGACTGTATCGCCAGACTCTGTCCTTAGACTGAACTTACAGCCAAAAATATGCATCCCCAGGATACTACAACAGAAAGAAAGGAAGGAAGGAAGGAAGGAAGGAAGGAAAGAAAGAAAGAAAGAAAGAAAGAACGCAGAGCGGCTGTAAATACTCTGAACACCTTGTTATACCATGTATGAGTCAGGGTTCTTGAGTCAATTGAAGTGGCATTATAGAGAGAGAGACAGAGACAGAGAGAGAGAGAGAGAGAGAGAGAGAGAGAGAGAGAGAGAGAGAGAGAGAGAGAGAGAGAGAGAGAGAGAGAGAGCGCAATATGACCAGGCATTGATGCCCCCGCTGAAGGACACTTCAGGCCTTTTGTGCGGCTGTGTCAGTGTCAGTGAGTCAGCCTTTGAGTGTGAACCCTGAAGTGTTTGATTGCTATCTGGGATCCAGAGCTAATAGCCTTCAACAACACACTGGAACTAGCGGAGGAATTCAATTTGCAGCTATTGACTGGATGTAGAGGACTTGTCCAGGAAGGAACACACAAAGGTTAAAGCAATGTCCTCTGAGTCTGTTAGAGAGAGAGAGAGAGAGAGAGAGAGAGTGTGAGTGTGAGTGTGAGTGTGAGTGTGAGTGTGAGTGTGAGTGAGAGAGAGAGAGAGAGAGAGAGAGAGAGAGAGAGAGAGTGTAAGAGTGAGTAAGTGAGTGAGTGAGTAGTCGAGCGAGTGCGTGCGTGCGTGCGTGCGTACGTGCGTGCGTGACAGAGAGAGGCTACTATTGACCAGTGGTGTAAAGTAACTAAGTACATTTACTCAAGTACTCTACTTAAGTACAATGTTGAGGTGTGTCTACTTAACTGGAGTATTTACAATTTTCAATACTTTTACTTCTACTCTATTACATCTCAGGAAAATACATACAGGAAAATACTGTACTTTTACTCCACTACAATTGTCTTACCTGAATATAAAGATGAAGAGCATTAGGAGCATGCAGAAGGTGGCCACGTTGTCCATGGTCTTCATCAGCACCACCAGCTGTCTCCTCAGGGCCGGCATGAACCTCACCAGCTTCAGCACCCTCAGGAGCCTGAAGGTCCTCAGCACAGACAGACCCCCGTCCGACTGGCCCACAATCTCACACACGCTGGACAAGAGACCAAACAACACAACCAGTGGTGTAAAGTAACTAAGTACATTTACTCAAGTACTGTGCTTAAGTACAATTTTGAGGTATTTGTACTTTGCTTGAGTATTTCCAATTTCCAGTACTTTTACTTCTACTCCACTACATCTCAGAGGCAAATATTTAACTTTTACCTCACTACAATTATTTGAAAACTTAAGAAACTATAGTTAGTTTGCAAATATAAATTATTACATTATAAAACATACATTAACCACTTCAGCCCTATTTTATACATAGGCTATTTGAAAATAGCCGATCTACAAGCTCACAACGTGTCGCATCTGCAATTTGTAAAGGGTCCTAGAAAAGTCCTCTAGGCTTGGAACCAGAAATGACCCCGCCCCCCACCCCCCAAATGTTTACTGTACATATACGTTTATTGCTACTCGTGTTGATTATGTCTTGTTTATTATTGTATACAATTGTATGGCTTTAAATGTCTTAATTAATTGAATACACAGTACCACAATGGAAACAAGCCCTATAGGGATTTAACAATCATTGTAAACCGTACCTCTGTACAAGAAAAACCTTTAAAAAAAAGTACATTAATACGATATTAACCACTTAAGCCGTATCTCATCATAATGACAAATTGTGAAAATAATCTGCAAGTTCAAGTGTTTTTTGTTTAGTTTTTTTTAATAAACATTATTTTAACTGAGGTGCCAGGTTTTATGTTGTCAAAAAGCAGGAAAATAGCCAAAGAGCAATTACGTCCGTGAATGTGAAAGGTGAGTAAAAAATGTAATAAAAACCAATACAAAGAAAGAAGACAGATTGCATGGGGTGGGGAAGGTTAGGATTGTTTGAGAGATGAAGGGTGGGACGAGGAACTGAGAGATGAAAGATGTAGATGTGTACAATCGACATCTATGCGATGTGATGGCCTGAACATTTGATCTTGGTGCTTTGATGTGGCATTTCATGTGTGGATTAGACTGCGGATCAGAGAGAGAGAGCGGTGCGATGCCATGAATGGAGAACATTGGCAGATCAAACATACCCAGGCCTCGGTGTGCAAATGACAAAAGACAAAAGCTGTTTGCCGCTGACACTTTGGCGTCGCGACAGAACAACGGGCAAACACGCAGGTGGCACACTTTCAAACATCTGATACAGGACAGGAGCGGCACCAATGTGGCATCACACTATAGTAATGCTTGGGGTAGAGTGATCCAGAATTTGCCGTTTAGATCAGTGGTTCTTCCTTTTCAGGCCGCAACCTCCCAAAATAATCATTTTTGAACTGGAGGAACACCCGCATCCTGACAAGCAGTTCCACAGATACATATTGTGAAAATAGCAGATCTACAAGCTCACAATGCCTCGCAACGCATTGTGAGCTTGTGATCTATTTTCAAAAAATGTGCCTCATATTATTTGACAATCTGGCCAACGTTTGACCAGTTTTTATAGTATAGTTTGTTGATTATTTTCTTTCTTTTTTTTTGGTATTAAAAAGGTCTTGAAAGTCCTTAAAGTGTCACTTCACTGTCATCTGGGGACCCCCACAAAATCCCGACCCACAGGTTGAGAACCACTGGTTTAGATCATATTGATTTTGATTTTGTACCTGATGATAACGATGATGCCATCAAACACATTGTAAGGATTCCTCAGGTAGTTGAAGGAGCCGAAAGCAGCGAGCTTGAGGATCATCTCCAAGGAGAACATGCTGGTGAAGACAATGTTGCTGATCTCCAGAACATTTGTCAGCTCATCAGGCTACAGAGGAGAGGAGAGGAGAGGAGAGCAGAAACACATGGGGGAAAAACAGAGAAAGAGAAAAGGATGAGGAGAAAAAAGAGAGAAGAGGATGATGTTTATGGTAATATTATATACTGTAGGTCACACATAGTCATAAATCTACCACATGCTGTCCCAGCTAATCAATATACTGTATGTAGCTACATGAGTTAATTTGCATGCACGAAAGAGAGGGGTGAATTATTTTTAAGGGCTGAAAAAGCAAATAAAAGAAAAAAAGAAAAGAAAAAAGAAGTCGGTTTCTATTTCCCTTTTTTTGTCCGTAGTTATCAGCCATTTCAATCTCAATGGAGCGACTGGAACAAATCAATGACTTAGAAAGGGCAAGGACAAGCAGAGTGGTTTGCACACACACACACACACACACGCACACACACACACACACACACACACACACACACACACACACACACACACACACAAAGGCATAATGCACGGTCACACACACGCAATGAACCACAGGTTCAGAATCAGATACTTGTTGCATGTGCCTAGCTGAGGAGCCACTGGGGCGACGCCACCACCATCTGTGGGCTTATGACTGAACGCCTCATGTCAGAATCTTGCCTAGACGGAACAATATCTGGGCGCAGAGGACTCTCGCCTGGCCTTGCATAGCCAGCCCGCCTGTCATGTTTGTGAATAACTTGCCGTCAAATGAATCGGAAATTACCTAACTCTCTCTCTCTCTCACACACACACACGCACGCGCACACACACGCACACACACACACACAGAA
This sequence comes from Gymnoscopelus microlampas, assembly GCF_963454915.1. Classification (NCBI taxonomy): domain Eukaryota; kingdom Metazoa; phylum Chordata; class Actinopteri; order Myctophiformes; family Myctophidae; genus Gymnoscopelus; species Gymnoscopelus microlampas. Next base: position 43,183,171 of record NC_139939.1, read on the forward strand.
TCTAAATGCTACAGAAACCACAGCAGTTATCACTCATGGTCATGGACAAACTCTAATTCAAACAGACTTTGATTCTATTCAAAAATGGTTTTATTTTAACAAATTGTTACAACAACAAAAAAGTCAGTCAGTATGCTCTTCACCACAAGTTATGGAGGGACAGTGCACCAAACTCCCTTTCCTTATCGATTCACTTAGACGGGACACCGTTGGAGAAAGTGAAGGAATTCAAATATCTGGGCCTTTGGCTCGATCCTCAGCTTTCTTTTAAGACCCTTATCATTTCAGTTCTGCAGAAAATAAATTACAGCCTGAGAATATTATACTGGTCCCTTAACTGTTTCACCCTCCAGGATAGAAAAAATAATTTCACAGCTATTACCACCAATAGATATCAATCTCTACCCTCTTAATGTAACACATAATACAATACAACAGTAGATTGTAGATGTCCTGAGATGCCCTTATAGAACCCATCACTTCTCTATTTATGAGTCTCTTAATTGGTTAACACCTAAATCTCGAAGACAATCTCACTGGCCGCAATTTATTTTCAAATGTATTTTCTTTAACTACTGTAATTACTTGAAACATTTTCTAGACCCCTGCACATCACCATGTAACCTAAGTCATACAGAGCATGCTTTACTGTCCCCAAAATCTCAAAGGAAAGTGGTAGGCGTGCATTTAAATGTAAAGCCCCATCCAATTGGAATAAGCTACCAAGTTCACTTAGATATATCACCTCCCTTAATGTGTTTAAATAATATATTTTCATTCACCTTTTTCATTCACCTTCTAACACCCTGTAGTGTTCATGCTTCTAATCATGCTTCTAATCGTTCTTGGCAATTCATTGTTATTACAAACCTGTATCTAATGTACTGATATTCATTTCCTAAGGTGCATGTGCATGTATACTGCTGTATCTCAATGTTAATGTTTGTACCCTGCTTGAGCATGTTGCTGCATGTGCATGTCTGTACCGTTTTTTTTTTTTTTTTTTTTTGCTATTCTTGTGTTCACGGGTATGTCTCCATATGAATTTAGCTACTTTGGGGTTGAACTGGTAGGGTGGGAGCGGCTAGCTTTTGGAGAGCTCTTGCCTTTTGTTGTATTGTTTGTGTATTGTATGCCTTGTTCATTCGCGCTAAATGGACCCCCTCGAAAATGAGATGATGCATCTCAAGGGGTTTATCCTTCTAATAAAGGTACTAATAAAAAAACAGTAAAAGCACATGGCTCTCCCGATACCATTTATTTTATTATTCTCATCTTCCACGCGGTTTGTCTTTTGCACACTTTCTGTATGAATTCTAAAAATAAAGATTTGACCTTGAACTTCAACATCGACTTCATGGGAACCACCCAAGACTGTGTGGTTGCCATGGCAGCATGACGTATTTCCAACGGCAGCAGTTCAGCTGTTTGATAAAATGATAATCATGATTGTCATCTCATCACTATTCTGCTGAGTGCCCTAAGTGCTAAGTCACCAATGACGCCGCTGACATTTTAGCGACCCGGAATTGATGGGGACCAGTGTGTTTTGCATGTACCTGTTTGTGTGTGTGTGTGCGTGCCTCCGTCTTTATGTGTCTCTCTCTCTCTCTCTGTTGCCTGTGTGTGTGTGTGTGTGTGTGTGTGTGTGTGTGTGTGTGTGTGTGTGTGTGTGTGTGTGTGTGTGTGTGTGTGTGTGTGTGTGTGTGTGTGTGTGTGTGTGTGTGAGTGAGAGAGAGAGAGTGTTTGTCTATGCATGAGTGTTTACATGCACACTGATGCAACAGTCATGCCTAATAAATGTTCAGCTGTGTGAATACACAGGCTAATGATGCAGGTCCCCTGGTGCAACAGCCTGTGTGGAAAAATGCAGGCATCGTCTCATTACTACAGACGTGACAACAGACATAACGCTTGGATTTGCCAGATGGCCAAAGTATAAGCTATGAAGTACATACACAACTCTTTCACCCGGTCCGTTTTAGTAAACGCTGTAAACAGCCTTTTTTTGTATCTCAGCTACACTTTTTTTTCTTTTTCATGGCGTGTGTATGGCTCCTATGAGGCTGTGACAGAGGCTGTCTGTCCAGGGCAGACTGTCCCCACCCCCCCCCCCCCCCCCTCCACCACCCACACACACATACAATATACAAACATCAATGGACTCATAATCCTCATAGCCCCCCTGGATACGAACCAGGACTGAAAAACAGCATTTTCTTCAAGAACTGCGACAGCACTGTGAACAGTGGTGGCTTATCCAACGGGCTTGAGGTGCTGAAGCACAGGGCACCAACCTTTGGGGGGGCACCAAACGGCATGAAGAAGAAAAAAACGGCGAAAAGCAACGAATTTAGAACGAACTTTTCTTCCCCCCCCCCCCCTTGACAAAACTGTCCCGGGGGGCACCAAACCATGTCCGCGCTGCACTAGCCCCCCTCCCCCCCGTTGACGAAACGGTGCTGGGGGGCACCAAACCGGGTCCAAGCACCGGGCACCACGAAGGGTTATTCCGCCCCTGACTGTGAATATGTTTCACATTTGCCGAGCCATCTAGACAAACTGCAGATTTCTTGTGCATGCTGCCAGTAGTAGGCCAAGAAAGTAACTTTCCATAACTTCACATTATGTTTCAAATGTTTCCAAATATTGACTTAAACTTTATCGGGCTGAAACCTTGCCCAGATATGGAAGCGACTGACAAAATTGTATTGACAATACCTTCTGGTTCTATCGACTTCACAAAGCACAAATAAATCCTTGTAGTAGGCCAAAAAAGTTACTTTCCGTAACTTCACATTATGTTTTATATTTTTCCAAATATTTACTTAAACTTCATCGGACTGAAACCTTGCCCAGATATGGAAACGACAAAATTGTATTGACAATACCCTCTGGTTCTATCGTCTTCACAAAGCACAAACAAATCCGTCAGACCAAGCCACAGTACTGCAGTACAAAGTCTGTCTTCCCTCTATACCTGCCTACAGATTTCATTATAGATTTGAAATAAGTACTAAGTAGCACAAGTTGAATTGTTTAGAAATTTAACCTTGTGGAACACCCTTAGCTATTGCCAAAAAAATAAGATTGCCAAGTTCATGAATGCTGCCAATCAGATAGGTAATTCAATCAGGAACCACGAATAAGCACTTTTGCATCACAAATATTACTTAAATTGTGTTTCCATTGTGGTTCATTGTACTGAATTCATGGTAAACTTAACTGTTGTCTATGATTATTTAAATCAATTGTGTGAGTGGTTGAATCTCAGCGGCACGTTTTCTATACTCGTGTATATTCCCTTGAGCAGAAAAACTTCACAGGACTTTGATGTAAAAAGAATCACAAAAAGATTTATTCCAAAAAATGTGTTCCCTAGTTACAGAAGTGATCTAAAAGCAAGTTCTCAAAATCAAAAAATATACTACAGTCAAAAAAATGTGTCATCCTGACCTTGTCTTGAGCATCAACTGAATCTGCACAGCCCTGCACACAAAAGTGATAGAAATCTTAATCAGCACTGCCCTGGGCACACTCAGGTGTTGTCAATTAAATTCTCAGTTACACAACCTGAGCTCTCTTCTTAAAGCTACAGTAACAGCATTCATTTTAACCTAAAGAACCTCATCATGAATTGAACAAATTATTAACTATTTAAACCTTTTTAACTTAGCTTATTTAACAATCATATACTTCGATATACATGAACTGTTTAGGCAAAATACAAATCACAAAAATAAGCAGTTATTAATAAAATAACCACAACATTTGAACTTGGCTCCCACAAATTGTCTTCACCTGGCCTGAGTTCATTAGACTCTGAGCTGGGCGTGATGACACATAACTGTTGTGCATCAATGCACATTGCACACAGGCTTCTGCTTAGAAAGATTAGTTTCTTTGTAAAGTCTAATCCGATTATTATTTGAACTTGGTCTCTAGCTCTTATTCAAACTCTGCAAAAGTTAACTTGGAAAGTGATGAAATCAAACGATTGCAATTCTGCTGCCTCATGTTTAATGATTGTGTTTAATCAAAGTGAGAAATGTCTAACAGACACATTTCTGAGGATGAGGATAGGGGATTACAAGTGTTAGGGAGCAAAACAAGACAGCCTGTTCGAGAATCGAGTACACATATTTAGAATTAGCTAGTCCACAAAAAAAAGTCTCATCACAAAACTCCCCAAAACACCGAAAACTAAGAAAAAGAAATGTCATGATATAGGCTATTTAATCTTTCTGGGACACCAATTGCTGATCCAATAAATTCAGTTTCAGCTTCATCCAGTTGATGGTTGCTCAGATTATGATGAGCGCTCGGGGCGGGCCATTAGGGGTTAAGTGTCCTGCTCACGGACACTTGGACACGTACAGTTTACTGGACAGATCGGAAGGTGAACTGGTGACCTTCTGATACCAGACGGTCGCTCTACCCACTCCTATAGTGCGTGCCAACGCGTCATCACCACGGGGGGGCGTGGCATAGTAGCACAGACATGTTTGTTTTGGGCAATGTTAAGTCAACCTGGTTTATACCCCTCAAAGATGTCCGCTGCTACCAAAAGACACTTGTTGACGCCCTCTTCAGGATTTTTGCCACGCTCTATACCCACTAAGCTACCGCCAGCCTAGCCTCAATCTCCAGGCTTTTATTGTTTAGTTTTGCTAACAAATAAAAGCCTGGACCAGCGCGTCGGTGTACCCGATATAGGAAGTGTTTCATTTCCCCAACCAACCAGAGTGCAGTGCAGTGGGCGTCGCTCGTAATGTTGTGTTGACGGGGCTGACGGACAGATCGGTGAACCAATGGGATCACACGCATTCTCTCGCCGGAGATGTTAAACCCGCCCCTCTAGGTACGAAAACAGGAGGGCTGGTGCAGCCTACGGCCAGCCCAACACATGTACTGTACTGTACATACAGACAATGCTATGTGATGTAGCTCTAGCATAAGTTCAATAAGGAAGAGCTCTCTCTCTCACACTTTCATCTTTATTGCTGGGGGTGCTTCACAAACATCCTGTCATTCACAGCTTAAAGTGTGAGCACTTCTAATCAGGCGATTGGACTTTAAATATAACTGCCCCTGACCCTATGTCATTTTCTTTTCAGCAATGCAACGAGCAACCTCCATCCTCAACTCCACTCAATCGTCTCACTCGTCTAGAGTTGAGAAGGGGGGGGGGTCATCTGCACTACCACCACCAGCGTCTAGACTCCGGGGGGAGTCTAGACGCTGGTAACTCATTAACCGCCAGATTTAAAACCGTCTATAGCTGCCCTTGTGAGCAATTCAGAGCGTTTTCACTAACATTTGAAAAATCATAGCTTTCAGATCCCATTCCAAGTGGCTATGACTGCCGTCCAAAGTTTGCGGGCCCTGGGCCTGGCGGAGACCTGTGCTCCGAGGAGCACATTTTTCTATTATATCTGCTTCTGTAAGTGATCACAGTACTTTGAGGTGCTAAGTTGCTCTGGGAAGCCCAAAATCGTTTAATAAATCCTGCAGTGAAGTGCTATTATTTTAAAATGTTATAAGAGCATCTTATAAGAGAATCCTCTAGTGTGTGATGCAACCAGATTTCAAAATCGTTTAAACTCCTGTAGTCGGAGCCCAGCCGTACTGCAGCTCGGTGCTTTGTGAAGAAGGTGATAGACCCAAAAGATACAATATTAGAAGAATAGGAGCAGCAATTTGCATCCACTTTGGTACAGAATTCAGCTGCTAGACTGTTAACTATGTCTGAGAAACATCATCCCACCCATCCTAGCAGCTCTTCACGGGTTGCCAGTAAGTTTCAGAATTGATTATAAGATTTTACCCTGCGGACAGGCTCTGAGTTACATTGTCCCGTATACAGTATGAGCCTGAGCAAGCCTTAGATCCTCAGATCAAAGGCTGTAATCCTATACATTAATGTCAAGGTCTTTTCATAGTGTTTATTTCATTGCCTCCTTTATTGGTGTTAATCTTCCTGTATGCCTTTTTTGTTTTTAATCAACATTATTCGAAGATATTGATACAGGAACTATTGATACAGAATGATCACTTATTTTCACTGAATGTTCTATTCTTGCAAATAAAAGTGTGTGCCTATTATGACATGCCCAGAATAGGGACGCTGGGGTTAGCGTGGGTAAAACACACCCTATCCTGAGCTACGCCCATCCATCTACTTCCAGTTCCACCCACAGCAAACACAATTTCAACACAACACCACAGCAACACAAGAGGCACTCACATACATAAGAACAATATGACTCATACTCAAATAAAGATGAATATACATATTAATACAATATTCATCTTAAACAAAGAAAGTCAATATTTCATTATTCTCTCACACTAGCCTATCTATCTACCAGTGTTCATTTATCTCTAGGAGTGTAAAAATGAACCCAAATGGATCTTTAAGGATCAACAGCATTTGGCTGTTGTGGTGGCTGTTGATCATTTCCTTATTGATTGTTCCCAGACCAGTGGAATACGGCCCATAGTGCTTCAGAACAAATGGAAGGAGTAATATACAGGCTGCTATAGGATCAGCTCAAAGGGATGGATTAAACCGCTGATATAATGGACAGAGGGCCAGCTCTGCTTCTCTGTGTGTGTGTGTGTGTGTGTGTGTGTGTGTGTGTGTGTGTGTGTGTGTGTGTGTGTGTGTGTGTGTGTGTGTGTGTGTGTGTGTGTGTGTGTGCGTGCGCGTGCGTGTGCGTGTGCGTGTGCGTGTGTGTGTGTGCGCGCGCGTCTGTGTTAAACAAGCTATGCCTCCATAGACATTCATACAACACCTTTCGCTGAAGAACCACAAGCTTTATAATTCTTTCATTGTCTCTATTTCTATGTCTCTCCCTCTATTTTCAGCTACATAGGAAATGAGAAGGAGACAACCCACTATTGTGAAGTGAGTGGGAGTAATGTGAGAGAGGGAGAGACAGAGGCAGAGAGGGGGAGGAGAGAGAGAGAGAGAGAGAGAGAGAGAGAGAGAGAGAGAGAGAGAGAGAGAGAGAGAGAGAGAGAGAGAGAGAGAGAGAGAGAGAGAGAGAGAGAGAGAGAGAGAGAGCGAGCATGTGTGGACACTGGAGAGACAGGGCAAACAGGGACAAATAGAGACATATATGGCCTGAGATAGAGAACATGTTGTGTAACCTAGCACCAAAAACAGATAGAAGGATGTCTAAAGGAGTTTAGTAAGCATCATTCTTATTTTATTGGAGTGGATCTAAGTGTGATTGTGCTCCAGTGGCCCTGAATTCACCCTCTAGTATTACGACTCTGTAGGCAGAGCCAAACCCAATCTGGATACAAAGATTACATTACAGAAAGAATGGAGAAAGGGGGACCGTGCCGTATGGATAGAACATTGATTGGACTTCAGTGAATGAGAGGCATGCGGGGGAGATTGATGCATCTTTGTTGTGTTTTATTGTTGTGATTGGTGCTGCTGCATGTTTGCTTTGACAATGTAATGCTAATATTGCATATTAACGAAGAAGTGAGAGAGAGAAGGGTAAGAGAGAGAGGGTAAGATACAGAGATTGAAAAAGACAAAGATTAAGAAAGAAAGAAGTGTGTGGACCGTGGACGTCCCTACCTGCTCGTGATGCTCAATCCCCATACTGATGGTGTTGATGAGGATGGCGATCATGATGCCTCGGTTGAAGTATTTACTCTCCACGATGCTCCACAGCCTCTTCCGGATGATACTCGACAACCCCCTGCAGCTTAGCTTCGGACTGCATTTCCCAGGAGGCTTTGCGGCGTCCTTGCCATTCTCATCCTTCTTGCCGCCCTCCTCGCCACCCGTCTCCTCCACGGCGCCCCCTCTCTCTCGTTCGTCTTTGGCCTGGCCGCCAGCTGGTCCCGCCCCGTCCGTGAGTGACAGGGCCGTGGTGCACTGAGGGCAGCCGTCGGGGGCGGAGGCGAGGGAGATGGGGGCGGGGCTGCCGTGATGGCCATGGTCAGGTCCGTTGTGGTTGGGGCAGTGGCCAGCTGACGGAGGATAGAATGGACATAGGGTTGAATGGGCATTTTATTCGTCATACAGCTGAGTATCGCCGCTGCCAGGCATAAAACCTTGTATATCTTAAAGCAACTTTGGGTACTTAGAAAAGCGCTATATAAATCTCAGCTATTGTTACTTATCACTATCTCGATATTTCATATTTTTTATGTTTTTTCAATAAATGAATTTTATACATCTGTTTTATACTGGCATTGCGTAAAGTGTCCTTGAGATTCAACACTATTTTAATTTGTCTTAGTTAGATCACTTAAACGGATGAAGACAAATCGTAAAACCACTCACTCATAAAACACAATACATTAAACAAAGTAGCCTATAAAAAAGATAGTAATATCCATCCCATACAATAATCATAAACGCATAAAACAAATGGGTAAAATAAAATAAAGTACAACACACTGGAACTGTAGGGAAATTTGCAAAAACTGTCAAATGGCCCACAAGATAAAGCTGTTCAAGTGATTTAGAAACATCTGCCCACAAATAATTAACCTGCCAAGTGGACTGCAGTGCTACGTTTGGAGTGTTTAGGAGGGTGACAGCTTCAGGATATCTGCTATAATGCTTTTTAGTCTTTTGTGTGAAGGAAGCTAATTAAAAAAGGTTGTTAGCCAGGCGAGAGGGGTCCATTAGAATTTGATGGCCCTTATTTTATAACCAGCTATAAAGCAAGACATCCTAAAGCAGGTAGCACACGTCAAAAGATGTTACTGTTTTTTTGTCTTGCCGAAGCCGAACAAATTCTCTACAGACAAAGTTGTTTTATACGCAATGCAGCTCTGCTTTGAGTGCTGAATGCTATATCCCACCCACTGTATACACTACTGGAACTGTGATTTTGCCAACTGGATCTGATTGTGTAAATAAAACTTTCACAACTATATATTTATATTTTTTTAAATGCAAAAACAACAGATCTACACACTCACAACGCATCACATTTTGTGCGTTTTGCGCGTGTAGATCTCGTGCTTTTGCTATTTGTAGTATATGACAAAGTATATGGTGGTTAATGGCTCTATCAGCAAACCAATTAAGCGGTTAAAAATCTTAAGCTCAAACCACAAGCTCAACAAGTGTCCCTTTGATCCATCCACACTCACCATTCCTCAACACCCTTCTCCTCTCACGTCCTCCCCTTCCGTTTGCCTTCCCTTCTCTCCCATCTTCTCTCCATCCTCCTCCTCCTCCTCCTTCTCCTCTTCGCCCCGCTCTTCCGAAGCCCCGGGGCTTGCCTCGCAGGGAGTTGAAGAAGGCCCCGACCCTTCTCCTGGCCTTGCGGAGGACGTGACAGAGCAGCAGGAACACCTCCTCGTAGCAGTCCCCCGGCTGACTGGCCAGGGTGGAGGAGGAGAGGCACTGGGCCCGCTGCTCCTGCATCAGCTGGTGCTCCCGCTGCTTGGTCTCGGAGAACTGGGTGGCGATCACGACCAGGCACAGGTTGATCATGAAGAAGGAACCCACCTGGATGGTTGCAAATAGTGTATAGCGTTGGTTCTCAAAATGGGACCCTCCCGGGACAACCAAGGGGTCCTTGGTAGGGTTCTCCAGGGGTTCCCCAGCACAAGTAGTTAATGTAGCATCACAATCATTTTTTACCACTTCATCCATTTATATGTTGGCTATTCCAAAAATAGCAGATATACAAGCTCACAGCGCGTCACTTTGTGCCACGCTGCGAGCTTGTACATCTTTTATTTTTGAAAAAATATGATATGATATTTTGTATCATTTTGTGTTTTTTTTTAAACACAAATCTTCTCTTCTGGGGGTCCCTGGCACAATACATTTTCAGATGAGGGTCCACGGCCAAATACATATCTATTTGGGGGTCCTGAAAAAGTTTGAGAACCAGTGGTAAGTATAATGTATATATATAGTATTATGTTACAATCACTGCAAGCATACAACACCATGCATGCTGAACTGTACTTCATCTTTTTCAAATGGTCTTTTTGGTAATTATAACGAAGCAATTTGCTGCGGAATTAATAAAGTTCTAATGTAGCTGAACCGGGTGAACCCTGTTTTCTCCTGTCTTTCTAAGTGGCATTTGTGCTCGCGGCCAAGTTTTGGTTCCAACTCTGTGTTGTCTCTGTTTTGGTCACAGTTGAGGTCACATTTTCCCCCACAGTGGTTTAAACATCTCCACCAAACATGGGCTGATCACAGAGAAGAAACCTACTTGAGCAGCATGGTACAGGAGAGACAACACGGGTAACATAATCGGTTCACACACCTATGGAATGGATGTTGATGTTTTCAAAACTGACATTTCACAGCAACATCACTATACAGCCAAAATATTTAGTATCCGAATTACAAAACGATCTATTATACCATTTGATTCACAACAGTGAAAAGCGTAATGCTGATGCCTTTTCACACACCACTCTATGTATTTCCAAGTTGTGCTTCTCTGATCTATTTTTAAAAGGAATGAGCTTACTGTTACGTATGGCCTAAGGGAGACCGCTTACTGTTACGTCTGACTTAAGGGAGACCTAACACTTATCCATTTATAAAAGGAATGAGCTTACTGTTACGTCTGGCCTAAGGGAGACCTAACACTTATCTGACACTAACAGTCTATGAAAAACAAAAAAACAAAACCCTCAGCAAATCAGCCTACTATGGCTTATCTAATGCTAATTGAAAGACTAAAACTGTGGTAGAGGCAACTGTTTGGCATTTAAAGCCCAGTGGTTCTCAACCTTTTAATATCAAGGATCAACCCAGAGAAGAAATTGATGAATTAAATGAATTTAATTGAAGCGCATTCTAAACGATTCTAATCTAAATGTTTCTTACATTTAATTATAATACAATTTTGCTGGATTTTCTGAATCAAAACAAACAGACGTAGATGTTTGGACTGGCAGCATGCACAAGACATTTGGCGCTGATTGGTCTAGGAGTGAGCTCCAGAGTGACATACTGGTACTAACACACGCAGACATACAGAAAAGGGCGAAAACATGATCTCAGTCAGTAGTTAATGCTGTAGTCAAAGAAAGTCATGATACAGCATTAATTTCAAGATGAAGATAATGTAGGAGAGAAAGCAATGGGGTGGGGAAGAGAGAGAGAGAGAGAGAGAGAGAGAGAGAGAGAGAGAGAGAGAGAGAGAGAGAGAGAGAGAGAGAGAGAGAGAGATTTTGTGTTGTCTAGCGCAGTGGTTCCCAAACGTTTTAGCCCAAGACCCAAAAGAGGATTGTGATGTCTTCCCGAGACCCAAACCAATGAAAATAGCAGATCTACAAGCTGCTATGGCTCTGCAACGCGTCGTGAGCTTGTAGATCCTCTATTTTCACTTTCGCTTAAAGGTTACATTTGACGAAATTATGGAATCACATTTAATTGTTTAAGTTGTATTCATAAAATTGTTTGAAAAATTGTCTGAATTTCTTTTTAATGTATGAAAAACTCTTTTCATACATTAAAAAAAACACTTTTTTTAATATTTTGAAAATCTTTTGAAATAGAAATAATGTTAAAAAGAAATGACCCACAAAAATCGGTCCATGACCCACAATTGGGTCCCGACCCACTGTTTGGGAAACAGTGGTCTATAGCGTGTTGTCCTGTCCTGTCTGTGATCAACAGTGATGGTAAAGGCTGATAAACCCCCTCTGGTGTCCATCTGATCCCCCCTGACAGACACACTGGCACATGGAGACCATTCTGACACACTGGCACATGGAGACCATTCTGACACACTGGCACATGGAGACCATTCTGACCGGGCTACAAAGCTCTCCCTGTGTGCGTGTGCGTGTGCACGCGCGTGTATGTGCGTGTGCACGCACGCATGTGTGTGTGTGTGTGTGTGTGTGTGTGTGTGTGTGTGTGCGTATGCATGCGCGTGTGTGTGTGTGTGTGTGTGCGTGCGTGTGCACGTGTGTGTGTGTGTGTGTGTGTGTGTGTGTGTGTGTGTGTGTGTGTGTGTGCGGGTGTGTGTGTGTGTGTGTGTGTGTGTGTGTGTGTGTGTGTGTGTGTGTGTGTGTGTGTGTGTGTGTGTGTGTGTGTGTGTGTGTGTGTGTGTGTGTGTGTGTGTGTGTGCGGGTGTGTGTGTGTTCGTGCAGTGTGTGTACTGAATGTGTGTAAAGAGAGAGAGCTGGCTGGTCCTTATTGATCCAAAGCAGGGATTTGTGCTTTGTCCAGCCAGTCTCCATGCCAATCCTCTGGGCTGAAAGGGAAGCAGGGGGTCTTAGCACTCACCCAACACTCACTGATCTCATCAATTCTTTATGTTTCCACATTGGTGCATGGGGCCCCCAAAAGACAATTAGATTAGTGTGTGTGTGCATGAGCGTGTTCGTGTGCGAGAGAGAGAGAGCGAGCGAGGGGGGGAGATAGAGAGAGAGAGAGGGGGGGGGGGGGGGTGATAAAGAGGGTGGAAAAAGTCAGAGAGTGGAGTTGAGGGAATAATCATGTAAGACCAGATTTATGCAATGCGTGCATAATGCATTTTGTGCATGAGGTGCAATGTGTGTGTGTGGGAGAAACAGTGCTGCTTTTACACCCTTAAATGTCCTTAATTCTCTAAGCCAGCCATACTTCAATAAAACATTTCATCCAATTTAGAACTTTTGCCTACACAGGCTCTCACTGCCCTGACTATAATGTATGGTCTAATAAGGGCTTCATCGTTCACCCACATTTTTGCACTCAGCCTCCTCTCAACTTTCTAAGTTTCTAGAGAGCCAATTTCTTCACTTTCATAACCACCCTATTAAGTGTAATTTAGATTTTGAGTGTTTTTTTTGTGACAGACAAAGATAAAGTGCTTGACTGAGGATGCTTATCATCTGCAGGCTTATGCCTCTTAAGTCAGAATCCCGTCTAGATAGAACGATATCTGGACACCGAAACTCTCGGGTGGCTTCGCTTAGCCAGGCGACTGCCTGGTGCGGAGGGCCGTTTGTTACTGGTCGGGGTCTCTCTCTCTCTCTCTCTCTCTCTCTCTCTCTCTCTCTCTCTCTCTCTCTCTCTCTCTCAGGGCTTACAGTAAATGCAAATTCCTCCTCTCTTGAGAGGCCATGGCATCAAATCAAGTGGATTATATTGCATTCGTACAGGAGCTAACACTTAACGGTACATGTTGACTTGAGGATGGCATTTCACAGTGATGGACCTTAATTGTATAGCCTGCCTCTGTTTTCTATATGCAAAGCCCATAAAACCACTGATTGCCCTGCACTAAGCCTCTGAACATGATCATAATCATGCAGTATACACAACAGGCTCTCTCGCTCCCCTTCCTTCCTTTGTACCTCTCTCTCTCTCTCTCCATCTTTATCTCTCCCTGTCCATTTCATAGTTTACTTCAATTTGATTCGACTCAGTTGCATAAGCAGTATATTGTCGCAATCGGGCGGAAAACTAGTACGTCCAAAACTGTTACTTTTCAGGGAATGGAAAAAAAGACCTGTGTCAATGCAGTGGTTTTCAACCTTTTTCATATCAAGGTCCATTATTTATTCGGCATTTGAGCCACGGACCAAGACTTAGAATATTTAGCTGTCGTTGGATAAAGATTTTGTCAAAATAACAATTCTTTATTTTTTCTACATTGTGTAGACTTCTTGTAAATTAAGTAAGGCAGATTACTTAATTTAACAACCAAATGCGTGTCCATTTGGTTTCATTTTACGCTCTCAAGAGTTAAAGATCTATAAGGGTCCATTTGGTTACCAATTCTCCATCATTTAGCTGGGGACCACCCGGACCACTGGTTGGGAACCACTAATGGATCCATTGTACCCTATTTGGGGCGTAAATAGCAGACCTACAATTTCACAGCGCGTACTGTAGTGACATGTTGAAGTGACTGACACTGTTATATCCATGAAGTATAAAATACCGTATCATTTATGAAAAGAAAGAAATAAAATAAAAGATGAAATATGGATATACAAGGTTTCTGCCCTATACAAGCAACACTAATTGGTGTTTTCATACTGCTTTCTCTCTATCTCTCTCCCTCCCACTATCATCACGCTTTCTTCTCTCAACACACTGTGTCATGCTATGATAGAAATGATAGAAAATATGAATGGAAGCCTGTTCATCCGTCTGTCAGTGAGATGGAGACATGGCATAATGAGCACAATTATGTTTGAAACTGCGCTGTGTAAAACACTCTCCCTTCCTGCGGTGTGTTGAGTCTGCCCTCAATTTGTGACGCAACGATGCAGAGGCGAGCGAGGGCGTGAACTGTAGCAGACCTTTCTATTTCAGATGGCACAGCCACATAAGGCTTTGTTTCCAGTGGTGTAAAGCAACTAAGCACAGTACCAATTTTTAGGTATTTTTTACTTTACTGGAGTATTTCCAATTGTCTGTACTTTTACTTCTACTCCACTACATCTCAGAGGCAGATATTGTACTTTTACTCCACTACAATTATTTGAAAACTTTGTTACTAGTTTCTTTGTAGATTTTGATTATTATTACAAAACATACATTATCCACTTCAGCCCTATATTCATTTTTTTGGCCGTTTGAAAATAGCTCACAAGCTTCATCCATTTTCAAATGATTTTTATACATTTTATACATTTGAAAACTTCTGCATAATGACATTCTGCATAATGAGTACTTTCTACTTTTGGTACTTTAAGTACATTTTTAAACCAATACTTTTGTACTTTAAAAAAATATATAAAAAAAGGTTTAACAAATGCTTTCCAGTGAGTTTTTCAGCAGGCACTGTATGTAATCCTGCTAATGAATTAAAATGGATAAACAGTGAATGGTTCATACGTTTTGTATTGACGTGTACATTAATGTGCAATTTTGACATTGAAATAAGGTGCTCTGTATGGATCTTTGTTCCACTCTGTATGGATTATGTTCTAACGTACAGACGGGGGGTACATTTTCCCTGGTTTTCTCAGAAATGATTGATAAAAAAAAAAAGAAATTGCTTGTCTGGCTCTTTCTGTACTTTAACACTGAAGTGTGCCAATCACCACAACATGCACGGAATAGTCTACACTACGGTATGATAGCAGTGTATGTATAGTTAGAGACAAAAAACATGTGTTTCACTATTTCGATATGGTATACCCTACACTTTCAGTTCACAACAATGTATGGGGAATGACCAAAGCAGGGATGCCTGGTTGAAAGTGGCTACGATACTGTATCTCTCCCTGGGGCATTTGACATGTGCCTTTTCTGATTAGCTTTTATAATAGCAGTTCATTGAAGCTTGTATGGAAAATGACTCACCCATTCCTTTACCCCTATAAACCTGTGATGTGACAAAAATAAGTGAAGTTGAAGTTGAGATTGTGTAGTATTCCAGGCCCCCTCTGTTTCCCTGGAGCCAAAATGGACTCCAATCTGTTGCTGCCTTACAGTGAATTCAAAAAGTGCTTTCTCTCCTGTGTTCCATCTCGATTGTCACCCTTTCCGCTTCCCCAGTAAGCTTTCTCATTATATCTGCTCACCCTCTTCTTTGAGCGAAAAAAAGAAACATTGGCAGCCTTCAGACCTCCTTCTAATGAGTGTAATATAGGCTACTGTATGTTGTTTGAGACAAAGTAAGACACATTTTATATAAAAGAGATGAAAGACAGAGACCACGGGACACTACACTGTAAAATCATTGACGTGTCCCCACACTTTCCTGTACAGTGGCAAGATAATAAGCAATAAGCAACAAGTGAGTGTGTGTGTGTGTGTGTGTGTGTGTGTGTGTGTGTGTGTGTGTGTGTGTGTGTGTGTGTGTGTGTGTGTGTGTGCGTGTGTGCGTGCGTGCGTGCGTGCGTGCGTGCGTGCCACGCACGGTCACGCGTGCTTGAGTGAGTGTGTGGATAGACAGAGAGAATAACAAGGGAGAAAAGAGAGAGACAGGGTCTGTTTCATAGCAGTCACTCAGTAACTTGGCAACAAAAGCAGGGAATGATAAAATGAATAACTAGCAGACAGCAGGCAGATACAGAGAGCATGAGAGAGAGAGAGAGAGAGAGAGAGAGAGAGAGAAAAAGAGACAGAGACTTACTATGATGAGTAGAATAAAGTAGATGAAGTTATAGAAGGAGTGAGCATCCATCACGTAGTACATGATCTCCACCCAGCCTTCCAGAGTGATCACCTACAGCAAGGACACAAACACACGCACGCACACACGCGCACACACACACACACACACACACCACACACACACACACACACACACACACACACACACACACACACACACACACACACACACACACACACACACACACACACACACACACACACACACACACACACACACACACACACACACACACACACACGTATTATATTATGCAGCAAAAATCAATACATCAAACCCATAATTTATACCTAAAAACATTTGGTAGACCCTCCGTCGTCACTGGAGGTAATGCATATAGTACTTTATAGTGGTAGCAGCACTTTGGTTAGATTGGTTAATACCCCTGATGCATTGCATGGACAGCCAGAGAACTCTGGCAATTAAGTTTAGGCATGAGTTTGGTGTGGTTTATTTAATTAAGTCCAGTTAGCTTATAGGCATTGTTCGTATGGTTCTGTATGGTGCCAAAACATGGACAATGAATAAGGAGCTTTGGGATTGTCTTGAGTTGACGGAACATACACAAGACTTCTCATGCGTGTCCAGAACCTTTCATGGAGGAACCATCCCACTAAAACTCAGATTTATGGTGGCATCCCTTCCATCTCAGTTGTTGTGGCACAAAGAAGACTCTGCTTTGCTGGACATTGCCACAGAGCAAAAGACCAGGTCATTTCAGATATTCTTCTGTGGAGACTACCATGCCCATCAAGAGGAACCAGACCACTCACATTTCCAGATGTGCTGAGTAGGGACACATGACTGACTGTGAATGAACTTGTGGCAATGAGCAACAGAGACCAGTGGAGAGCAGCTTGTGTCGCAGATCTCGAGGGCACTCGAATGATGATGATGATGATGATGATGGTTAAGTTCAGACGTGGCTTCGGTGTTGTTGAGGGTTACGGAAAGGATCTGGGATGGTGGTTAGTTAGTACTGAGATTGCGCTTTGTTCGGCTCCACTCATGCAATGCATGCTGGTTATGCTGCGTCCTGCTAACCTATTCATTTCATTACCGACCACAGGATTAAGCTATCACATCATTAAGATCTCTATTATTTCCTCGTTTGCAAAACACAAAACAATCTGTGAAAACATACGTTTTTTTTCCGACTGTATTAGGGAACTAGCCAATCACGTTATTCATCAACAACTGATTCAATAGTTTCAGAGTTAATAGAATGCAGAGGATGTCTCCAGCTGTGTCGAGAGACAGTAATTTCTGTATACAGTAATTTCACGCTTGCACGTCGTTTCATTTTACATTAAAGAAATTGTTATCATATCCCGCGAGGCAATTCTGCTTGACTGAAATAACATCTCACTATGAGAATAATGAAAATGAAACGTCCCTCTTTTATTTCAGACAGATTCAAGCAGTTTGCTGAGTGGTTTATTCTGGCTGCTAGAAGAAGAGTGATCCATTTCTGAATTCTATGTTTTATAGTGAACACTGCATGAAAAGATTCATTCATGCAATATACAGTATCCTATCCTATACAGACCTAAGGGAGTATTTCTGGCCTCTGCTGCCCACAGAGGTCATAACAGTCAACATACAGCAGCATATGGTTACAATACAGATCCATCTGTGGAACCATTGGAATCACATCATATAACATACTCGATAAAATACTCGGGCCAGGAAAATAAAATAAGTCATATCACACATTGTTTTCTGCTGTGTTGCTTTTCGATGTGTACTTTGTATACGTTTATTGAGGTATCTAAAGAGCACAAAGTATGGCGTCAATGGCGCCTGACAGGCCTGGGAACTAACCCTACCTTATATCATGGCCCTGGTTTTGGCCATGCTTAGTAAATTGGATGTTCCCGTGCATCTTCAGAACAGATGCTTCCACAATACAATCTGACTGTACATTGGAAGCGCTGAAACGGTTCAAGGCTGTAAAGCTTTGCTTAAAAATCTCAGACAAAACCCCTCTTCAATCCAAGTGTGACCAAAGCCACCCATATACCATTGAGGTCATAATTCAGTCACTGCTCTATCTCACTCACAGTAGCATGAGAATAATTATTGGATATTTATTCCCAGTAGAGTGATAGAATGCGTTAATTTCTAATTTCAGCCGGCACTGTCAAGTCACCTCAACAAACTCTACGCCGGTAGAGTGGTGGTTGAACTCCACACTGACTGCAATTGTAGTTATTGTTGCTGAAGTGTTATAACATGCATTTAAAGGCATTATGAAGTAGTGCGAAAAATTAAGGATAAGAAGAGAGGAGAGTAAAAGGATGATAGTGAAGATAAGATGAGAAATAATTCCAAAATAGTTGAAGGATATGGGACGGGTCCGTATCTGTTCCTTAAAAGGATAAGAGTGTTCGTAAATTGCGATACAAGGGAGTCTGTGCCAATGCGAACACAGTGGAGCATTATGACAAATTCACCAGCCTTCCATGTTAAATGGCATTGTGATGGTGTTCATGTTTGTGCCGATTTGAAGGATTTACAATAAGTATGGTTCCTTTGTGTACTGAATAAATGGACAAACCTAAAGCCTGATGGATCACATTCAAAACGCAATGGATAGCTCCAAAAATACATCTTGGCAGAACACCTGGCCGCTTCTTGTCCAGAAAATCAGACATTGGGCTATAAGACATTTGGGATATTATTGTCTGCCAGACAATCAGCCATATAAATGATCTGGCCAGAAAAAAAGCTAAATAAGCAAACACTAATACCCCCCAAGTACACAAGATGTACAAGCACAAGATGCTTATACATCTTGTACACAAGATGTGCAAGATGCAAGATGCACAAGCTGTAAGGTGGTAACAATAAATAACACCTTGAACATTACATTTTTCTTTTTCTCACAAATACAAAATTGTGTTTAATGGTGTATAGAGAAGTTGTCCAAAGAAATATGTGGAATGGTTATAGTAAAGAATATACCAGTAGTGATAAAGATTACATTAAAAATAGCTTTTGTTGGCCCGCACCGCTGGTGTAGCGGTCCGGGCACCTAGGCTCAATTTAGCCTGACAGCGCATCGTGGGTTCGAGTCCCGATCCCGATGGCCTTTGCTCCGTGTCACTCCCCATCTCTCTACCTACTGTACTATAGATAAAGGCATGAAAAGCCCAAAAATAAATCTTTTCTTTTCTTTTTTCTTTTTGGTTTTGTTTAAGTAAAAAGTGACACAGTATGACTTTAAACACTTAAACCCCAGCAACCGAATTGTGAGGAAAGCTTTCAGTAGATCAACAAGCTCACAACGTGTGAGCTTGTCGATCGGCTATTTTCTGTGAAAGCTTTCCCCACAGTAACACACTAGTACAGAGCCCTGAGGGACTCCATATGGGGTTTAAGTGGTTAAAAGGATCAGACAAAAAGGCACGGCATCCGTTGGACTCATACCTGAAAGATGACGATCCAGGCGAAGGCGATGTTGTCAAAGTTGATGGCTCCTTTGTGTGGGTTGGAGTGCCCCGTCTGACAGCGGGTGTAGTACTGGTTCCAGTTGACGCACAGGCCCGCCGTGACCACGCTGCCGTTGACCAGCGGCTCGGGGCTCAGGCCCAGGCCCTGGCGGTACAGGGCGTCGTCCTTGTCCAGGCAGCAGGCGCGGCCTCCCTCGCGGCGCGCTGGCACGTCCGTGCACGCCATGATGCCGTTGTCAATGGGCAGGGAGCAGATGAAGGGTCGCTCGTCGTCCTCATCGGCAAAGTAGTACGGCTTCGGGAGGCTGACGCCCGCGGCGCTGCATGTACACAAGGGAGGGAGGTGGTCAGACATAAGTCAGACATACTGCGAACTGCATGGCTGTGATGCTCACTGCGCTCACACACACACAAACACACACACACACACACACACACACACACACACACACACACACACACTGACACACACGCATGTGCGCAGTTGTCTTTACATCTGTGTGTTAGTACACACTGACACACACGCATGTGCGCAGTTGTCTTTACATCTGTGTGTTAGTGTGTGTGTGTGTGTGTGTGTGTGTGTGTGTGTGTGTGTGTGTGTGTGTGTGTGTGTGTGTGTGTGTGTGTGTGTGTGTGTGTGTGTGTGTGTGTGTGTGAGGCTACATGAGGCTATGTGTGAGTGGTGGCCTTCATAGTCATAGACGTTACAGATGTTTGAACAGTGGGAGGTTGGAAGTGAGAGAGAGGGAATTATCATAAGCTGACAGAGAGGTGTCAGCTTATGATAATAACAATGATGACAACACAAATACAAGGATGGGGAAGAGACTGAGATGAATGGAAACACAAATACAGATACAAACATTCAGAAGAGAAACTGAAGTTGAAGCAAAAACACAAAACAAAACACAAACAAAACAGACAGTAAAATCATATGTTTATCTAATTTGGTGCTTGGTGATGGTGAGTCAGGCCGGGTTCGGGTGGTTGATTAACGCATGCTTATGCAGGATGGGTGTGGATTGGCGCCCATATATGGGTCGGGAGGGTGCAGGTGATCCGCACATCACTAATATCTTGGTGTGTGAAGACTCAAACAAAAGGTCAAAGGAACATAGGAAGTAAGGGAATAGGAATGGACAAGTGGTTTGAAAATCAAATGCTGTTAACCAATGAGAGCAGCAGAGAGAGAGTAACAATTCTGACAATTCATCTTAAAAGGCTGCTATTTAAAGGGCATGCCACTAGTGAAACTACCAAGAAATATCAAGACAGACATGGTTAGCCGCTACATCTGACCTGGTATTTGAAGAGGTTGTTCTGCTGATTACCTGTGAGGATGGTTGGGGCTACTATGTGTTCACCAACGAACACACAAACGTGCACGTGCACGTGCACGTGCACACACACACACACACACACACACACACACACACACACACACACGCGCGCGCACACCCACACACCCACACACACACACACACACACACACACACACACACACATCACCCCCCTCCGTGACCGAGCCGAATTAACGGATGATTCATGCCTCCTCAGCTGTCATCTGGGCCTTTGGTAGCAACAGCAGACCAGACAGAGGTGTGTGTTGTAAATGTGTGTTTCCAGTGCCACTGCTTCTACTGACACAATGCAGACAGACAGCACAGCAGTGCCTGGCTCATGATCAAATTGGATGTTTGTCTGTATGCAAGGGGAGGGGGATTGTGCTCATCATAGGACAACCTTCGCTGTGTCAGTGCTCTGCTGTGGCAGAAAGCCTGCAGTCATTTCATGCGAAGAGATGCTGGACAAGTGACAACAGGACATGGCAACGCTCTCCAACCGAAGGTGAGTGCTCCATTCCCAGTGCCCGTTTCCTACTATAGCCATACGTTCTGAACAGTGGTGGAAAGTAACTAAGTACATTTACTCAAGTACTGTACTTAAGTACACTTTTGAG
>NC_139939.1:43207176-43242176 GCF_963454915.1 Gymnoscopelus microlampas
AAAAACAAAAACTGTACTTTAGTACATTTTTTGTACAGTACTTGAGTAAATGTACTTAGTTACCACTGCTACACAGTCCCATCAATTAGCTTGATGAAGCCCGGACCTTTTCCAGAACAACTACTGTAGCTCCCCTGCTGGGGTCTCAGATGGAGTGTATGGATCAGCAGCACTACAGGGGGTAGATGTGTGTGTGTGTGTGTGTGTGTGTGTGTGTGTGTGTGTGTGTGTGCGTGCGTGTGTGTGCATGCTCATTATTGCAGCAGGGAGTGTGATATGCAGGCCTGTCAGCCGGTTCACTGCCTATTGATGAAGAGGTGCCGCAAAGTAACAGTTCAGCAAATTAGGGACATATACAGGGAAAAGATTGATTTTATTCTGGGAAACGACACGAGGAAGCAGGTCAACCAGCAGCTTCTCCTTGTCTTCTCAAGCATGAGAACACAACAGAAGGTATCTGGCTCCGTTGGCTCCGTTCCTCCTCCAGGGAGTTTCAGGAGGACATGAGGTGAGAAGGCAAAGTAGAAGGCAATGGAATATCAGTAGACGATGATTGCCAAAGTCAACTGTTCATCGTGTCCTTCCATTTATAACATAGCCGACAACAGACAGTAGTTACATCTATGCAGTGGTGTAAAGTAACAAAGTAAATTTGCTCAAGTACTGTACTTAAGTACAATTTTGTGGTATATTTACTTTATTGGAGTATTTCCAATTTTTAGTACTTTTACTTCTACTCCACTACATCTCAGAGTCAAATATTATACTTTTACTCCACAACGTTTATTTTGAAAACTTTGAAACTAGTTACTAGTTACTTTGCAGATATAAATTATTACATTATAAAACATACATTAACCACTTTAGCTCTATTTTATACCTAGGCTATTGAAAATAGCCGAAAATAGCCGATATACAAGCTCACAACGTGTCACATCGCGACGCGTTGTGAGCTTGTAGATCTGCTATTTTCCAACATTTTAGTGTACACGTAGAGAGAAAGATTATTTTTGAAGATTGTGAAAATATTGACTTTTGTTTTTTACCTACCAATGGTGTCATTGGTAGGCAGGTGTCTGAACTGTCCACAGCCCACCTCTGAGACACAGCGTGAGTAGACGGAAAGGGTGCCATCTTATGCCAAAGTCAGGTGACCTCACCAAGACCGGGCATCAGCTACCGCGGTATGAGCTTGAGCTCACTGATAGCCAAGACAGATAACCGGATGATCCTCAACCGCCTTAGACCCGTCTTAGTCCCTGTCGCGTGTGGCCATGACATCATCACTCATTCAGTTGTGGCTGTGACTAACCCCCACTGTCTCTCCTTTCTCATTAGGCTGGCACACCCAGGCTAGCACACCTGCAGCTGATTGCTGCCGCCCCAATTACCAGCTTGTATAACAGCCAGTTCAGTTCCACCCCAGACACAGACCCAGCAACAACTTCAATTCCCACACTGCTGATTATTTAGGCTAGAAAGCCTTTCCTTTCAGTCATTTAGTTTATTTTAGTTTGGCCAGGGATGGCCGGTAGTTCTACTTTTTCGTTTAGGTTTTAGTTTAGAACTTGGTTTTGTCAGTTAGGGAGGGGGATAGCAGCTTCAAACGTCCTATAGGGGTTGGCTTGGTCCCCCCTCCATTCTGTTGAGTTTGACCGGCATCTCCAGGCCCCCTTTTGGTGTCCTGATTTCAGTTTGGTAGACTATTTTCATTATGTTTGTTCGTCAATATTATACTTTTGTTGTGGGAAGTAAATAAAAACGATTTAAAACTTTGCCAATCTTTTGTGGTGTCCATCTTTATGTTGGGGTCTTCAATTTGAGCCACTGGTTTTGTTGTATTGTTTGGAGACCGTAACAGTCCCTTTGCTGAGAAACTCACAGAAAGGCTTTCGCTCTTGAGCACACAACAGTGGGGCAGATAATGCTCTGAGGAGGATACTGGGAAGGTGTCAGGGGACAGAACCTGTCAGCGGTGATCAACTTCACTGACTTCAAAACAGCACTAGGTTTCACGCTGGTCCCAAGGAAGAGTCAGCAAGTACACAATTACTGACCTGGGCTATGCAGATGACATTGCCCCGAGTCTCAGACACAGCAGAGAAAGGAAGGGAACTACTGCCGGCTGTTTTTTTCGCGTTATTCCCCTTTTATTTCGCGGTTATTCCCCTTTTATTTCCGTTTTTTATTACTTTAATTCGGTTAATTCGGTACCAAAAAATGTAGAGGGGGGGTGGGGCCGCTCTTCCACCTTCAAGCAGCTCACATAGCTCATTTGAGGCTTTTTTTCCCTCCTCTTTTTCCCCGTGGCCTCGCGGCCCAAATACCGGTTTGCGGCCCACGGGGGACGAATCCCCCCCGTCCCCCCCCGTTCCTACGGCCCTGGCAGGAAGAGCATCGGCCTCAAGCTCACTGCCAAGAAAACAAAAGTAATGGCATTCAACACGGAGGACCAAACTGAAATAATTCTGAGCAAACTGACGCTGTGGGAGCCAAGCCAAAGCACAGCTCGGAGGGGAAGGAGGCGCACCACCTACGCAGACACACTGCAGTGTCACAGCGGAGCCAGCAACACTAAAGAGCTCCGGATCCTGATGTTGGACACGAGGGAGTGGAGGGCGGTGATCCTGGATCCGACTTGGTGTCAGCTAGTACGCACCCTCCTATCATACAATATATAATGATAAGGTTGGAAATGCGTGTGTGTTCTTCTCCTTTAACCAAGCATTTCTCAGGCTTAACCTCACTGCTTGATTTCTTTCCTTTTCTTTTTTTGTCGAAGTGAAATGCATGTTGTCGTACATATTGTTAGATAATTGATCATTATTATTATTAGAGTATAATAATGTATTCGTATGTCAAGGTGAAGGGCAGAAGACAGGGGAACAACAGACAACAAGAGGTCATAGATTACCATTACATCTATAATCAGAGTTCGGGCTGTGTGTGTGTGTGTGTGTGTGTGTGTGTGTGTGGGGGGGGGGGGGGGGGGGGGGGGGGGTAATTTATGGTAATTTGTGCTACCTGCAGCCATTCAAGGTCAGTTCACTTGTTTTCTTTAACCAGCTGGAAGGCATGCTGGAATATATTGAAATTGTTTGTTAGGGATAACCCCTTGAGATGAAGCATCTCGTTTCAAAGGGGGTCTAGACAAACAAACCACAAACAACAAAACACAAAATCATATTCCAAGCAAAACAACATTTAACATTCATTCATAAATAAACAATATCAATGTCAATGCCAGTGATAGCTGCTATTATATACATGTACCTGTTTTAATTGTTTTACTTGTTATATTTTGTTTTGTTTTATATGCTGTATTGTTAGGACAGTCTGCAGAGCATGTCACATTGTCACACCAACATCAGTGACAATAAACCTAAATCTTGGCATTTGACGATTTCAAACCTCAAAATTTGCACGTTCTCAGATGAATAACCTTGGACATCAGCGAATGCCTGAGTGATAATCTATCTACAATTAATATCAACATACAGTCGCTTGGCAAGTTATAAATGCTGATTTGAATGATGCCATAGGATGATACGAGAGAGAGAGAGGGAAAGAGAGAGAGAGAGCGCCATGATAGCGTCAGGCTATTTAATTACGTGGTGGAACTGACTGGGAGATAATGGTATTTGCATTGTGCAAATTTAGATTTGCAATCAGCTTCATTAATAGTCTCAGAGATGGCGATGACAGAAAGAGAGAGATGGAGAGAGAATTAATCACTCTAAGATATCAGTTAATTGAGTAGATGATGCAATTAATCACATCTAGTCTCATTGGGTGAGTGGAGGTTACTGTATATCAGATACACATGGTCATTTGCACGCACGCACGCACGCACGCACACACACACACACACACACACACACACACACACACACACACACACACACACACACACACACACACACACACACACACACACACACACACACACACACACACACACACACACACACAGGGTGATAAGAAGCGGCCTGCTTGCTCCTCATGCATTGAAGGAGGCATGAGCTTCAGCTTGGGCTCTCCCTAGGCTGGCAGAGGGTAGGTAGTGCCCAGGATTACATAGGCAATTGGCACTGGGTGAAAAAATGTGGGTTACAAAAATCGTGGGATAAAAAAAACAAAAAAAACCACACACACACACACACACACACACACACACACACACACACACACACACACACACACACAGCTGCGTTCTCGCAACATCCGCAAGGTCGCACTGCGCTCCTCATGTGAATAGAGGTGTTTTAACACGTCAAATAGAAAAAAAACTTGTCACAGTCAGGCGGGTGCATGAGATGAGCACGAAAGTATCAATTTATCAATCAAAAAGTGCACCCGCTTGTTGCTCTGTCCGTCAGATTGCCCACGCCTCCCTACTGCCCACTCGGACTCACACATAGACATGAAGCAACTTATGCCTCACGCTTGCCTTATTGGTGACGGATCATAATACGCATCCATTTCCCACAATGCTTTGCGGGCAGTGGGCAGTTCCGCGAGAAACTCAAACGGACGTAGATGTCAGCTGTGTCGTCTTTCTGCAGTTATCGAGGATAACTGCAGAAATGCAGAGAGATGTCTAGTAGACAAAAAAGGGCTTTGGTGTTGGCATTATTTGTGGCGAGGAGAAAGAGAAGGAGGGAGAAGGAGCAGAGAGAACTTGAAGTGGCCAGGAGGCTGTCAAAATCACACCCACATGAATGTCTGTGTAGAGTGATTTTTTTCTTTTTCTTTTGTTTGTGTTTATTTGTTTGCAGTGTAATTGGTGTGCATGCTGTTTTTGCACACCAATTACACTGGTTTGCACATGTTTTACAACATGAACACCAATGCAAAAAATCATTGGAAAAAACATGCAGATATTATTGTATGTGCAAGGAAAATAATGGACCAGAGGGATCAACAAGGACTTCCACACAATAGACACAGAGACGCAAAAAACCCAAAAGTGTGTGTGCGGTGGAGTGACTCACAGGGTGAAGTTCTCTTCGGGGTAACATCGGTTCCTCAGTAGCCCCGCCCACAGCTGAACTCCGATGATGCCGAAGATGAAGAAGACAAAGAAACAGAGTAGCAGGACGTTCCCCAGCATGGGCAGAGTGTCCAGGAGGAGGTTGACCAAGATACGCATGCCTGGAAACACACACACACACACAATCCAAAAACATTACACACATATGGAATACTGCTCAGTTTATACACTATCATATGACAGCGTAATGTGCCAAAAATAGCGGATCTCCCAGCTCACAATTAGGCCTGTCACAATTTTTACATAATCGTCTAATCACAATTATTCGGCGATAATCGCAAATGTTTCATATATCTTCAAAAATAGTGGAAATAGCAGATTTACAAGCTCAAAAGCGTCACCATGTGATGTGTTTTGAGCTTGTAGATCAGCTATTTCCACTATTAATGTTTTTTTTAAATATAAGTAGTATAAGTATAAAGTTATTAAATAAATTAAGTTATTTGTCATATCTGCCCTGTAAACCTTTTGTTTACGAAGCCTAAAAGTAATTTTTATTCATAATGTTCCAATGTGCAATGACAGAAACGCAATTACATCGTTAATCGCAATTATTTGCGTGACAATTAATCGTCAACATAAATTTGTAATCGTGACAGCCCTACACACAACGTTGCATCGCAATGCCTTCTGACCATGTAAATTGGCTGATTTCAGCGAGCAGTGGTGTGCAACTATATGTATGAATCAGGCTTAAAGATTATCCCATTTATACTTGTTTGCAAATAAGGCACAATATTATTGTAATTGTTTAACCAATCCATAAACATTGTGCTAATTAAAATTCCACGGCCCATTACCTTGGCTCTGATCTTCATAGGGGAAAGTAATGTGAGGGTTAAATAACATTTAACGGAGATTAACCCAGTCTCAGCACTTAACTGTCTAATCACCGCCATAAGTGCTAAGTGGACAGGCATTCCCCCAAGCTGCCCTCCCCCCACCTACCCAGGGGGTCCTAGATAATAACATAATGACTGATAATCTGGTATTCTGGACAGGCAGCTGTAAAGCCCCTCCTCCCCCATAATGAAAAAAGGATTCCCAGGGTCTTTGAGACGTGAATGCATAGACAGATGAGGAGCGGATGGTATTTAGATGAATAGAGGAGAAAAGGTATTTGTGAAATGCATGTAGACTCATGTATTGAGACCAATTGACACTTTTCAGCATGATGCCCTTTCACGGTCATTTAAATAACGTTAGGTTAATGCTTGATAGTTTGGAACCAAATGGACCATTACAGCTCTGTCGCTCTGTGTACAAATGGGCCCTTATAGCTAGGCAGATAACAGGCGAAAAACAGGCGAATCGTTCACTTCCGGATAAAAGCGCCAAAATTGGTACACATACTCCTTGGGTAGTACTGATAAAACCCGTTAGCCACCTGAAAATTCAAGATGGCGGCCATTTTTCAAGATGGCCGCCATTGAATATACAGTAATATTACATTTCCCAGCAAAATCACATAGATACAAGCGCCAAAATTGGCAAACATACTCCTTGGGTATTGCTCTTTTGATAAAAAACAAAGATTTTAAGATGGTGGCCATTTTTAAAGATGGCCACCATTGAATATACAGTAATTCGCAGTAAGTTCACAATAAAATGTCATAGATATGCACCAACATTGGCACACACACTCTTTGGGTATTGCTCTTTTGATGAAACCTGTTACCCATGTAAAAATTCAAGATGGCAGCCATTTTTCAAGATGGCCACCATTGTACAGTAGGCTATATACACATTTAGACGTAAAATAGCTTAGAAGCAAGCACCAAAATTGGCTCATATACCATTCTTTTAATAACATTTTAGCAGCCACCTAAAAATTCAAGATGGTGGCCATTTTGCAAGATGGCCGCCATTAAATATACACTAATAATGCATTTCTGAATAAAATCACCAAAATATGTCCTATTTGAGTAATCTTGGTGTCAAATCATACATTTTTCACTATGTAGAATCTGAATGTGGACCCATGGACTGACTCACTGGCTTCCTTGTACCATATATCAGCCCCGGAATCCTAATCTTCTGCTAAATTAGGGGATCATGCTATGTTATAAGTCTATTATGCGTAGCATTTTCCTGTACAAGACTTCCAAAGTTGACATGACACCACTATGCCGTATGTGTGTGTATGCGCATCGGGAGGGGGTGGAGGGGCGGTTGAGAGACTTTTCATCGGAAGGTAGAGAGGTAGTAGCTCAATAGTGCGGATGTCAACGCACAGCCAGGGCACACTGGTGGCACCGCTGCTGTGAAACTCAGCATGAGGTTCAGTATCAGCTAAATAATTATTTTGTTATAACAAAATGACTTTAGTGTCCCAAATGCTGTCTATTAAGCCCCACATCAGTTAGCTATTGTAGATTACATGTAGTTTAATAGATGTTTAGTTAGACAGTCGCGCCTGAATCGACAGGGTGTGCCAGCACGGGAGAGCCGAACCAAGGGTAAGGGGGCCATACATGACTTGTTCATGGACTTACCCGGATGGTGTACAGATCGCACAGGACTTAAATGATACACACACATACGGCATAGTGGTGTCATGTCAACTTTGGAAGTCTTGTACAGGAAAATGCTACGCATAATAGACTTATAACATAGCATGATCCCCTAATTTAGCAGAAGATTAGGATTCCGGGGCTGATATATGGTACAAGGAAGCCAGTAAGTCAGTCCATGGGTCCACATTCAGATTCTACATAGTGAAAAATGTACCAAGATTACTCAAATAGGACATATTTTGGTGATTTTATTCAGAAATGCATTATTAGTGTATATTTAATGGCGGCCATCTTGCAAAATGGCCACCATCTTGAATTTTTAGGTGGCTGCTAAAATGTTATTAAAAGAATGGTATATGAGCCAATTTTGGTGCTTGCTTCTAAGCTATTTTACGTCTAAATGTGTATATAGCCTACTGTACAATGGTGGCCATCTTTAAAAATGGCTGCCATCTTGAATTTTTACATGGGTAACAGGTTTCATCAAAAGAGCAATACCCAAAGAGTGTGTGTGCCAATTTTGGTGCATATCTATGACATTTTATTGTGAAATTACTGCGAATTACTGTATATTCAATGGTGGCCATCTTGAAAAATGGCCACCATCTTAAAATCTTTGGTTTTTATCAAAAGAGCAATACCCAAGGAGTATGTTTGCCAATTTTGGCACTTGTATCTATGTGATTTTGTTGGGAAATGTAATATTACTGTATATTCAATGGCGGCCATCTTGAAAAATGGCCACCATCTTGAATTTTCAGGTGGCTAACGGGTTTTATCAAAACAGTACTATCCAAGGAGTATGTGTACCAATTTTGGCGCTTTTATCCGGAAGTGAACGATTATTCCCGTTATCTGCCTAGCTATTACAAATGCATTTGGTTCCATTTCCATTTCCAGAGTTAAATTAAGGATTTTTACAGTGTAGATAGGTGTCCCAGAGATGAAAAATCATATCTCACAGGTGTCCATGGCCTATCAAACTGTGGGGGGGGGGGGGGGGGGGGGGGGGCTTTGAAATGAAAATGAATCACTGAGCTACAGGCACTCCAAATAGCACTGAAATGCACACATTTCCAGACCAAATGATTCCTGCTCTGACTGAGACTTTTGATGTTAGACTTTGCTTACATTGCTGCAGGATGGTGCTGATTGGCTCTTTTCAACTACAACAACCAAAGCAAATCGTGCCGTGCCATTTAACATATTTCACAGGCTCTGGATTTGTTAGGGGCTAGGGGCTCGTTTTCAGATAAGGTTCTCAGAACCTAATTCGGGTCCTAGTAACAGAGGTAATAGTATTGACCCTGAGTTCTGGGAACCCATGGGAGGAGCAAGAGGCGAATTGGTGAACCGTGACGATACTGGAACAACAGTGGAACCAAACGCTAGAGCAGCACAACACCAGCCTCAGGAAGAATAGCAGATCTACGAGCTCATGTCACAACGCAACGCGCTGTGAGGTGAGCTTGTAGAGTGGCTATTTTGAGCAAAGAGATCTTGTTTAGAGGAAAAAAATAGCAGTTCAAGAACAGAGCCCTGGGGGAGACTACACACTAAGTATATTGGGTTTAAGTGGTTTAAGTGGTTTTTATGACCTTAAGCCACAGAGAATATCATTTATTCAGTGCAGGAGAGCACTGGCAAGATGATAAATACATGTGAGGGATGCAAAAGGAAAACTGTATAGCCAACAAAAAGGAAATTGTGAAGAGCCATGCCCAGGAGAAAGAAGATGATAATTAAGTAAGTTAGTATAAGTTGTATACAATGTGAGTTTTCAAAGCGGCATGCACACACGCGCATATACGCACACACACGCTTTTAGATCCAGTCCTATTATATTTTAAAGCCTGCGTATGCGGTCCAGACTTGTGTATACGCGTGCCTGGTGTAGCCGGTATCATTGATATCAATTGGATCTTTCTAAACGCACTGTACGCGCGCAGGAAATTCCACGCATACGCGCACTTTGAAAAGTCTGGTGTTGATCAGCCGTTAGCTTATCACGGCCACTTCCCGTTCTCAATCGCTTCCCTATCTACCACACTTGCCTTCACTCATTAGCCACTCCCCATTCACAATCACCCGTATCCTACTACACCTGCCTCCATTCACCACAGCCAATCCTTGTTGCAATCACCACAGTATAAATACACCTGTGATCTCTCAATCGACTTGTTTGATCTGCTTCACGACAGACCAAACATGGGTTGTGAGTTCTGTACTCTGCTATTCATTGCTTTCAAGTTCGTCATCCTCCTCCACCCCAACCTCCTCCTTCGTCCTCTATTCTCGCACTTCTTCCTTCTGTCTCTATTTCTCTAGGAATAAAGGGGACAGTGACGGAGCAGAGACGACCGACCGCTCCCCGAGTAGAGCAACGATGGCTGTGAGCTCCTGAGACTACACGCCCTAACCTTGGGTTCCTCATTCCGTTCCAAATTCATCTCATTACGTTTCAATAAATTGTTACACTTAAGTAGAGGTGTGGTCTCTTAGTGAAATGACCATTACCATTGGCAGCTAATGACGGATCCCATGGGGAATGCCATAGAGTCTGGGTGTTGTAGTCTAATACAATACCAATACCAACAATAATAGGCCTGTGTTATCTTGCTCATTGCAACCACAGCCAGTTAGCATGATTAATGTCCCATTAGCAAACACCTTTATGCACTGTGGTTTCTCCCTCCAGAGAGGACATGTGTGTGTGCGTGTGTGTAACAGGCTTATATCCATTGTGAGTGTGTCTCTACAGTACGTGCATGTGCACACGTTTGTGCATGAGTCATTCACTCTTTGTTTCTCCAGCAGCATGGAGACTTAATTACCCCAGAGATGGGTTCTGTGGTTCACTGGTGCTGCATTCATTTTAAAGGGATAGTTCACCCTAGTTCATCTATCGATTAGTCACCCCATGGAAACTTTAATTCATTTTTTTGTTTTTGTCGCATTCCTAAGCCAATAATTTGATGACCAGCGGACCGGTAGGCAGCGGTTCTGGTAGGAGACTACAAAGGAGACTCGCTTAAGAATGCGACAAAAACAAAAAAATATCCATGAATTCAAGTCTCCATGGGGTGACTAATCGATAGAAAAAAAGTCATTTTGGGGGTGAACTATCCCTTTAAGCGAGTAAAGCCAGATTTCGCATGCTGAAAATGGCCTTCAGCACTTTCATGGTTTGACAATGTTTGGTTACATGACATGATGTGATATGATGTGATGCGATACAAATCGCTGCCATTCACACCCTCCTGTCTAGCATCAGGGTGTTGAGCTCTGCAGTGTTGTTAGCTCCGCAGTTGCGCTGCAGTGGGTCTACGTATACAATAGGTGATGAGCCTCTTTCCCCTCCTAGCTGCGCCTTGGGTTGGCTCCCACATTTGCTCGCTGTCTCTCCAGCCCAGCCTCATCCTCCTCTCTCTGACCTTGTCCGAGACCCTTGGTAGTACGTTCTGCAGCAGAGTACTGTTAACTAACCTACGAGCCACAGTCACAAATTCAGCGCTGCCATTTCCAAGACAGAACCTGGCTATAAGATGCTAGCCTGGTAAACCCTCCCTCCGGAAATCTCATTTCCATTTGATTTCAGGAGTGAGTCTGGCCTGATCGCCCATTCTGCAATATTGGCTGTGGGCTGGAGTTGGGTGGGAGTAATACCGTTGCCTGACAACCCCTTCAGCCAATGATCGTTTTTCCCCTTCAGCCAATCAGCAGTTCATTTTTACCACCTCCAGACTATGTGACGCAACGGGACTTTTGAGACGGCCATGCCCAAAATAGGTTGCCTTATTGGGATACATGCGTGTCACTGCCCGCCCCTGCCGGTTCTCTAAATTTATATTTTTAAATAGGCTCTGTCATGATTAATTGACCACATATATGAAGTTAAACAACTAAATTCTATCCAAACGATATCTTAAAAGTAAATTCCGTGCCTCAAAAACGAAGTTTGAGAGCGTTTTAAAAACGAAAGTAAACAGTGTCCACAGTCCACTGGCCACAGAAACAATGGCAGATCGTTCCATTTTTGTCGGCTGCACTCGGTCCCATTCGGGCTCACTCGTACTCGCCACCTGATTGGCCAACTGGCGCTGTCAATCACAGAACGATGTGCAACGACGCTAATAGGCTCGTCAGTTTGGCGTACACAGCCAATATTGCAGAATGGGCGTTCAGCCCAGACTCACTCCTGAAATCAAATGGAAATGAGATTTCCGGAGGGAGGGTTTACCAGGCTAATAAGATGCAACCCTACACAGTGAAATCTTGATTCTGAATAAATCTCACAGCATTTAACTGTGTAGGAAATATGGGGCTGTTAGAATTAGAATTGCAGATTGAAAAGAGTATTCAAATGTTGAGGTTCATTATGTAACATTTTTACAAAGTATAAATAAAACAACAGAGTGGATATAATTCCTCCAAGGGCTTGTCTACCCATTATCCAAGGAGTAAATGTAATGCTATCAGTCATCGTAAAAGAGAATTTTTCACTTTTTGGTTGAGGGCATCTTCTTTAGCAACGGAACATTTCCTCCAATAACATTCAACAACAGTGACAGATTTTTCGTTTCATAGAGACATAAAATAGCATGGGACCAATAGGCATTTCATGTTGTCGCAGTTAGGCAGAAACCGTATTCTTATTATTATTCTATATATTATTATCGGCCGGATCGACTGTGCTGGACAACCGCCTATCCGACGTGTTGACGCCGGGCACGGCAGTCCCTCGAATCGTCTGCGACGTGCGTGCCAAGTTTGAAGTCGGTCATTCGGATGGGTCTCGAGTTACGTGAACTATAGTACAGACTCACACAAACACGCACACACGGACAGGGATTTTGTGCATTTATTGTAGGACGACAGTGTTGAGCAAAAGTAGTCAAAATATCTGATCTACAAGATCACAGTGTGTCGCACTGCCATGCATTGTGAGCTAGTAGATCTGCTATTTTTAAAATAACATGCCTGAAATAGAATTGAAAGTGGTTACGGTTGTCTTAAGGGTTTTATAAATATTTAACCAATGAAAAATATGTATTAACAATAGCTTGAGACAAATAATAACTACATTGGATCCATTGGAGCATAGGGTCTTTTTTTCCCCACCCGACAGCGACGATAAGCACTGTGTTCACACTGACCGCACCGCCACTAAATGACACACACGAGAAGAAAAGCAGCTTCATGCTGGGTATAAACAGTGTGTCATGCTGCCTGCTGGTGCCCATACACTCACACACCCCGGGGGCAAAGGGAACAGTGGGACTGATGCCTCCGCCTGTGGCAGATCGTTAACACTGAAATGTGTGGGAAGGCAGAGGGAGGTGAGAGCCGAGGGATGGAGCAGAGCAACAAAGGATGGACGCGGGAAAGAGGAGAGAAAAAAGGGGCGGTGGTGGCGGGGAATTGTGCAGTCTGCTCATTCAGTTTAACCCATTAAGACCGGGAACGCATCTGCGTAACCACTTTAACCATTATTGTATACTTTGGATCTTCAAAAATAGCAGATATACAAGCTCATAGCGCGGCACTGAGTGCCGCGCTATGAGCTTGTAGATCTGCTATTTTTGAAAAATCTTGAAAATGTTTGCAAATCTTTGAAGACATACTTTTTTTTAAGTGAACATTTTTAACTCAAATACTGGCTTCTGGGGGGTCCCTGGAACAACATATTTTGAGATGGGGGTCCGCGGCCAAATAATGAAATAGTCTGAGCACCACTGACATAGCAACATGTGTTTTATAGAAAACTGGATTTGTAGAATCGGCCTCAGGTCTTAATGGATTAAGAGGATATAAAAACGGTTTCGGCTTACTCGCACCTTCCCTTTTTATCCCATGCACTGGATCGAATCCTGTGTCTTTTTTCTCACCTCATCTTTCCTCTCTCTCTCTCTCTCCCTCCGTCTCTACGCTCTCTCCCTATAGCTCGCTTTATCTCTATTCATCCGACAACTCCCTCCATCCCGCGCACTCGTTTCCTGGGCTCTATCTATCATCGTAATGGCGTGCTCAACCAAGTCCCTGGCCATCCATCTCAGCTCCCATCATCCCCTTCTTCTTCTCGTCTATCCTCCACGGCTCTGGATAATCCCCTTTTCCCTCTTTCATTTATCGTCTCCATCTCTGCCGTTACCTTCAGGTTCTCCTCTATTCCGTTCGCTCGCTCACTGTCTCTCCCCTTCCCTCGTGCCACCTGTTGCTTCCCACAGCACAATAAGACACAAACATAACATCGATCTGTTGAATGCAGGGTCTGTTTTTCCTCCTTGCAGGTTTAAGGGCATGTTGTATGAAAAGTCACCATTTTCAAGATTGTGTGTCTCACACCCACAAGCACAACCTATAGTCCATGGGCCAGACGAGAAGTCAGGGACACGTAAGGTGGCAAAATCTCTTTGGCACCATTTTGTTTGTAGGGTCCATATAAGTACTTTGAAACATGATAACCTTTTCAAATGAGTAGCTTTAATACTTTTTTAGGACATTCATGTTTTTGCCATTATCTCCCCACATTATCTGCACAGTAGTTCTGTACCTGGCCAATAGAACCGTTCGCAATTTGGTGTTAGGAGAATTTCTCACTTGAACTGAGTCAATGGGTACCTAGACATGAAAAATCACAGAGGTTCTCATCCGCCATAGTGCCACGAATGGCGCAATGGCCAAATCAAAAATGGCCGCCATCGCCTATGATGAAAATCCAACCTTTTTGGTTTCTGAGTGTATATACACATGCAATACCTCCATGTTGACTAATTGTGGGGTGGGGAATTCATTTCTGTTATGACCACTTTGGGTGATGTTGACCTTGAAAGGTCATGGTCAAGGTCATCTTGCTATTTCGAAGACCTTGGCCATAACTTGGCCATTGTTAGGACTAAAAACAGGTGTAATAAGACTAATTAAACTAATTCTGGCATTTATAATTCCTTTCTGATATTGTTTTGACCATTAAGGAGCATCTTGTCATTGAAATATGTAAGGCAATGCAATTTTTCAATAACTCAATTACTCAATAACTTTCATTCTTTCAACTTTCAACTTTACAAAAGACATACAAAGACATACAAATAAAATCGTAACTCAAAATCAAATAACAATTCCTCTCAAAGTGCACCATATGTGTGCATGCTGGTTAGTGTGATGGACTTTTACAGGATGGATTTTAAATGTTTCCATGGCAGAATATGATGCATGGAACTCCAGCAGCACGGCACCCACATCGGCGAGTGTCACACTTGCCTGAATACTTGCATGCTGTGAGCAGACTTGGTGGTAAGGCCTTCAGACACTTAGATGGCAAGAGTGTACCAAAGTGCTCCTCCCATCCATGTTCCATTGGTGCTAGTCTTGCCTGAGGTTCCTTGGCTGTCGCAACAGGTCGCAAGCCTTATGCACCAGAAAGACACCTTGGATGTGGCCTCTGATCACACTACTTGTGGGAGGGAGAGCATCCATTCCAGCACTGGCACAGGTATAGTTTTCTACCCTGAGGTCATCAAATGTCTTGCTGTTGTACTTTAACTGGACCCTGCCCAGACACGCACCAAGTACTTCTCTGTCAACGCGGTGTCTTGTTCGGTCAAGGTGTCTGCCTCTCCAAAGATTGTCAGATATTGCACTGGGTCAAAAGCCATAGCTGCATGTTTGGTCCCCACCTTACTCATGCAGTCATCTCCAGTCAGGATGTGTGCCTTGATCACTGTCTTGGCTAGTGGTGCTCCAAGATGAGAGACTGCTTGATGCAGTGGGAGAATGCGCCGCTTCTCACCAGTGCCATACTGCTGCCAGATCTCCTTCATCCTCAGTGCTTGGAAGTAAGTATATGGGGTGTAGTATAGCAGTAATGTGAAGGTGTGTGTGTCATTGGAGACTATGACAACTCTCTTGCACTGTTTCACATGAACAGCCCACTCCACATGCACCACCATGGGGCGGCAGTGGCTCAGGGGTAGAGTGGCTGGGTAGAGTGAACTGGAAACCGCAAGGTTCCTAGTTCGATCCCGGGCTCCCCCAGAGTTAGTGTCGAAGTGTCCTTGAGCAAGACATTGAACCCCTAATTTCTCTGAGCAGTTTGGTGCCTTGCATGGTTTCCTCCGCCATCGGTGTGTGAATGGGTGAATGTAACGTACAATCTATGTAAAGCGCTTTGGATAAAAACGCTATATAAATGCACCATTTAGCATTTACCACCAGCCTGTCAGCCTCAGCACCAATGGCTGTCCTGGAACTTATGGCCTGCAAGTGTGTACGGACCTGCAAGTTTCCAGACTGTTCCTGCCTTGCCAACAAATTAAAGTGCACAGAAATGTGCAAGCTACAAACCTGCAGCAATCAGAAGGAAGAGGAGGAAGATGAAGTGGAACTGATTGATTATGATGATGATAATGATGACGATGACGAATACTGAAGAATTGATATTGGTATGACAGTTATGATGATGATGATGATGATCATTGATTAAAGTACCTCTCAAGCCTACTCCATAAACCGACTCTGTCACGGACCCTGTGGTCCACAGACTTGGACCTCCTCTCTGTCCCTAAGGCAAACAAGTGAACCATGTTCTGAACCTTGTTCTGAAGGCTCTGTCGGGGACAGAGCCTTCAGTGTGGCAGCCCCCACCCTGTGGAACTCTCTCCCAATAGGGATTGGTCATGCTCCTGCTCCATGCTCATGCAACACTGGACTCTTAAGGCTGTGTGACACCTATTCTCTCAGGCTTATGGCATATAGTTGTTTGTTGTTTTGTTAGTTTGGCTGTTGGTTGTTCATTGTTTTTGAAAGGCGCCATATACATTCAAGCTACTATTATTATTATTATTTTATTAATATTAAAGTGAATGAAAGAGAGAAAATTATCCCCCCCCCCCCCCCTCTGTATCACATGTTCTGTTCAAAAAAAGTGGCACGCTTTCTTCATTATTTGAATATATGGTTGGTGTCTTTGAAGACTGATAACTGTGACTAATCTACCACTTGGGAAAGGCTATCATGATCAAATATCATCTAGGGATATAGACCTATTCAAAATACATAACTAGATTTTGCAAATGTTGCACTTGAGTGACCCCGATTAGTGAAATGCTGTTCACATCGTATCACAACGTGAAGTGTTGTGAGCTTGTAGACATGCCATTTGCTGAATGTTTACCCCAGAATAGGCATGCTAGGGTTCATGTGGTTAAATAAGTGAATGTAAGAGATTGAATAATGTTTTTTTCCCTCTGTATGACATGTTCTATTCAAAAAAGGTTAGGCGATTTTTTTCATTCTTTGGATCTATGGTTGGTGTCATTGAAGGCTGATAACTAGGACTAAGCTACTACTTGGGAAGGGTTATCATGTTGAAATATTATCTAGGGATATAGACCTTTTCAAAATACCAAACTAGAATTTGCCACCTTGAGTGTCCCTGATTAGTGAAAATTCTGACCTGGGCCCATGGACTACTAGTTTGACAAGTGTTTTCATTCCCATACTCCTGGGTTCTTGTCTCTGGCCACCATACATCTCCCCACCTGTTGTGTGCCTTTTTATTGACTGGAGAGTAGCTCCAGTCCTATACGCAGATGTCAGCCATCTGGCGAAAAGGGGGAGTTAACCTCTGAATCTATTTATTGAGAGGCGGCGGCTTAGGTGAAAAAGGGGCTGGGTTTGGTAAGGAACTCTCTGTTTATGGGAAAAAGGGGGCGGATTTGCTAAAAAAGGGTCTGGAACGCGCCGATTGGTTGCTGCAACTTGGATTCATGCAGGGAGACGCCCCCTCTCTGGTCTGAAAATTGTGTGTGTGTGGGTGTGTTTGTGTGTGTGTGGGGGGGGGGGGGGGGGTTGTGCTGCTGCTGCTGCTGCTGCTACAACGTGTCTCAACGTGTCAGAGTCCCCGCACAACTTCTCCAGTACAACGGTGTCTAACCGAGAGTTATACTTCTCCAGTACAACAGTGTCTAACCGAGAGTTATACTTCTCCAGTACAACGGTGTCTAACTAATGTGGCCTTTCTATCAAATAAATAAAGCCACTGTTGGTCGGGGTGGTGTTGCAGTCTATTGTAATACTCGCGTCTCTTGTTGTTTACAAACATCAATCAGCACGGAGATCCGAGAGTTGCATCAAAACAAAATATTTATTAGCTGACGGTCACTCCGTTGCATAAACATAAACTTTGATTACCATAAAACAAAAAAGAGCCTGCGCGGTCAACAAACTGTGACGCTTCCCCGTCTCACATTATTTTCCTGTCAGGGTGTCACCCATTCCTTATCACACAGGTGGCCAGCACCCACAAGTCATTTCATTCCCAGGGGGAGTAGCCCTCAATTCCAACCATTCTGATACATAGAATTAATAACAAAAAAATATGCAATTCATATAGCAGGCAATAAATAAGAATATCAGAATAATAACTCTGAATAATAATCAGAATAAACATAATTCAGATAAAATAGAAAATGGCTCTAACATACCAGCCCCGAATTGCTTATTACATGGCAATTACCAAATAATAAATCATAGAGCCATTACAATTATCCGCATGCAGTATGCTTACTCAAGTCCATTTCTTTTTTCTTCTTTTCTCTGTATACGAGTTCATAATTCAAGAGACCAAAGTCTGTGTACGATCAAAAAGTTCATGTACGAATGTACGATCAAAGCGACCAGCACGGAGTGTGCATGTGTGCATTAGTTCATTGCTCTGAAGGGGGGGGGGGGGGGCAGACAAGAGTCGAATTAAGTCCATTTATCCACCGGTCAGAGGTGCACTTGACCAGAAGAATAGGGCTTAGTAGGCTCAGTCAGCTGCCTCCAGGAGCAGACAGAGCTTGGTGATGGGTCTTTGGATGATGTTGGTCTTGGTCTTTACCAGGACACTGCGGACAAGTCCTTTTGGTCCTGGAAGGGTCTTGACTACTCGTCCCAGGGGCCACGAGTTCCTCGGTGCGTTGTCATCAATAATGACAACGAGATCTCCAGGGATGAAGTTCCTTCTGATTTTATTCCATTTGTGACGTTCTTGCATAAGTGGAATGTATTCCCTGGTCCAACGTTTCCAAAATAGGTCGGCGAGGTATTGTACCTGCCTCCATCTCTTCCTTGAATATTGGTCCTCTTTTCGAAACAGTCCTGGGGGCATTATTGGATTTGTTTTCAACTGGAGTAGATGATTTGGTGTTAGCGGCTCAAGGTCGTTTGGGTCATTTGTCACCGTCGTGATGGGCCTATCGTTCATGATAGCTTCGACCTCACACAGGATTGTGTGTAGAGCATCATCATCCAGTGTCTGTTCTTTCAGGACTGAATAGAGAATCTTTTTGACCAGTCGAATTAGCCGCTCCCACGCTCCACCGTGGTGAGGTCCTGAGGGAGGGTTGAATATCCAGTCAATTCCTTTTTTGAGTAGCGTTTTCTGGATTTTGTTATTGTCCAGTAATTTTACAGACTCCTCCAACTCCTTTTGCGCTGCAATGAAATTGGTTCCTCGGTCTGATCTGATGCTTCTTACTGAGCCTCGACGACAGATGAACCTACGAAGAGCATTAATGCATGCATCTGTATTCAGGTGACTGGCAACTTCCAGATGAACAGCCCGGCTTACTAGGCAAGTAAGGATTACTCCCCACCTCTTGACATGAGTACGGCCACGTCTCACCTCAATGGGTCCAAAGTA
The DNA here is from genome assembly GCF_963454915.1 of Gymnoscopelus microlampas. Classification (NCBI taxonomy): domain Eukaryota; kingdom Metazoa; phylum Chordata; class Actinopteri; order Myctophiformes; family Myctophidae; genus Gymnoscopelus; species Gymnoscopelus microlampas. Next base: position 43,226,432 of record NC_139939.1, read on the forward strand.
GTCCATACCCACATGGGTGAATGGTGGAAGATCTGGTGTTATGCGATCTAAGGGGAGATCAGCCATTTTCTGCTCTCCGGCTTTGGCCTGTAGTCGTCTGCAGAAAACACAGTTCTTAATAATCTTCCTTGATGAAGAATTCGCACCGGACAGCCAGTACTTCTGATGAAGTTTAGACAGCATGTGTCCTCTTCCAGCATGTCCAACTTGATGGTGAATGTGGTTCAATATTAACTGTGAAACGTGAGAAAGTTTAGGTAGGATCATAGGGTGTTTAATCTCAGTTGGCATGGCCATCCTCCTAATCCTTCCTCCAACTCTCAGAATTCCAGAGTCAATGACAGGGTCCAGCTTGTACAGGGAGCTTCCTTTATTGCACTGTTTCCCTTTCTCCAGTGAGGACATTTGCTCCTTGAAATGCTGTCTTTGCTCATGACAAATAATGGCGTTTTCAGCATTTTCCAAGTCCTCCACTGAAAGGTTCTGGTCTTTCAATGACTTTCCTTTGTTGTGACTTGACCTAAGCCAATAAGTCTCTTTCCTCTTCTGACTCCTCTCCAAAAGAAGTTTCTTTATTTTCATCATCCAAGCTACAGCTCTCTTTAGGCTATGCCAGGATGAGTAGTACTCAATGAGCTTGCTTGTTGGAGTTTTGTCCATCATATTGGTAACAATGCTTGAAACAATTGCTTCTCTCCTCACTTCAGGGTCCTCTGAGAGAACAGATCCAAGGTTTTCTGGAGTTCTTGGCCATTGTGATTCAGCTTTTCCCAGAAACTCTGGTCCTTGAAGCCATGTTTTAGAACTGAGGAAGGAGTCAATGTTTAGTCCTCGCGATGCATCATCAGCGGCATTCTGTTTGGAGTCGACAAACCTCCACTGGTTGACTTCTGACAGGTTGTGGATCACTGCAATCCGGTTGGCCACAAAGGTGTGGAACCTCCTGGTCTTGTTTCGCAGATATTTCAACACAGACTGGCTGTCAGTCCAAAAGGTGGATTGTTGGAGCTCTATTTGGAGCTCTGATCGAAGCATTTTGTCCATCCTTGCAGCCAGTGTCGCCGCCGTGAGTTCCAATCTGGGAATCGTTATTACTTTAAGAGGAGTAACTCTCGATTTCCCCATCACAAATGCCACGTGAACGTCATCCTGGCTATTTGTGAACCTCAGGTAACTTGCCGTACCATAGCCTTGTTCACTTGCATCACAAAAGTGATGCAATTCTGCAGTCTTTACCTGACCAAAGTTCTTTGGTTTAACACATCTGTCAATTCGAAACCTGGCCAGCTGGTCTAGATCTTTGAGCCATTGCTGCCATGGTTTTGACAGTTCCATTGGAACTACTTCGTCCCATCCATATTTGTCCTTACAAAGTTGCTGAAGGATTTGCTTTGCCTTCAGTATGAAAGGGGCAAGAAGACCGAGGGGATCATACACAGAGCTGACAGTAGAGAGTATAGATCTTCTGGTAAGTGTTTTGTTGTTAACAGCAACACGAAAACTGAATATATCACTCTCAATGTCCCAGTACAGTCCTAGGGCTCTTTCATTAGGCAACTTCTCCCTGTCCAGATCCAAGTTCTTGATTTGTTTTGCCTTGTCATCATTAGGGATTGATGCCAGAACAGCTCGACTGTTACTAACCCACTTGGTCAGTCTGAATCCTCCGAGAGAACAGATTTGTCTCAGGTCTTTAACAAGCTCTATAGCGTGTTCCTCTGTCGCTACCGATTTGAGGCAGTCATCGACGTAGAAATTTGATTTGACTGTGTCAGCCACTTCTGGATCAAATTTCTCACCGTTGTCATCAGCAGTCTTTTGCAACGCATAGTTGGCACAGGTTGGAGAAGATACGGCGCCGAAGAGATGAACTCTCATTCGGTACTCCTCCAGACTTTTGCTGGTGTCGCCATCTGGCCACCACAGAAACCTGAGCAGGTCTACGTCCTCTTCCTTAACACGCACTTGGTGAAACATGCTCTCAATATCTGCCATAACGGCAATGGGTTCCTGCCGGAACCTGAGCAGAACACCAATGAGCGAGTTGGCCAGATCAGGGCCCTGAAGAAGTACCTTGTTGAGTGATGTACCTTTATAGGATGATGCACAGTCGAAAACCACACGGATAGTTTTCTTGCGTTTGTGGTAGACACCATGGTGTGGTATGTACCACAGTTTACCATTTTCCTGGTGTAGATCTTCTGGTGGTACTTTCTCTGCATATCCTTTCATGATGATGTCACTCATGAACTCTTTATACTCAGCTGCATAGACCTCATCCTTTGAGAATTTTCTTTTGAGGTACAATGCTCGTTGCTCTGCCATTTGGTAGTTGTTTGGCATGATGGTATTCCGATCATTAAGTGGTAGAGGTAAGTGGTAGTGACCATTTTTGAGTGCAACAGAGCTTGATGCAATCTGTGTGAACTTTCTGTCCTCAACTGACATCTCCCTCTTCTCATCATACTCCTTCTCAGGGAAGTCATGAGCATATTGTTCTTTGAGGAGGTTCTCGAGGTGAACAATTGAGATACGATTCACTAAGGCCATAGGACGTTTCTCCTCCATAGCAGTGGAAGCATGAAGTGGTCCATTCACCACCCATCCTAACAATGTTTTCACTGCGTAGGGGCCGTTCTCCTGGCTATTGATGATTTTCCATGGCTCCATAGCTTTTGGAGTATTCACTCCAATAAGAAGCTCCACATCAGCATCAATCTCCTTTACCTTGATCTCCTGCAGGTAATGCCATTTGTCAAGATCCATTTGGGTAAGTATGTTTCTCTTTGTAACAGGTATCTTGTTTTGGGTGTACAACTTGGGCAATGGCAGATATGTATCGCCTTCCATATTGCCTACTTCTAGACCAGTCAATTCATAGCTCTTGACAGTTTTCTCTGTTCCCATGGTCTGCAGTAGAACCTCAGTTCTCCGTCCCTTGGCGTTAAGCTGTCTCATGAGCTTCTCTGTACAGAATGTATCTGTACTTCCTGGGTCCAGGAAGGCATAGGCAAGTACACTTTTACTTCCATTGCGAAGTTTCACCTGAACTGGCACTATAGCAAGTATGCAGTCTTTACCAGCCCCGGTTCCTTCACCCTCTCCTAGTGACACCAGAGCGCTGGTCACAGATGACGTCTCCTCAGGCTTCACAGCATGCTGCTCTACCTTATTAGATTTGACCAGCTCTGGTTTGGATCTATTAATGTGCAGAATAGTAGGGTGTCTGCCCTGGCAGTTCTGGCAGGTCAGTCTTCTTTTACAATTTCTGCTCAAATGTCCCACTTTCAAACATCCAAAGCATAGTCCTTTTTCCCTGAGAAACTGAACTTTGTCTTCATGTGCCTGTGCATTCATTTTCTGGCATTCAGGTAAGGGATGCTTGCCGGTACAGAAAAGACATGTGAAATCATATGCACCAAAATGCATGTTGCTTTTGACAGGTGACTTTTCGGTTTTGCTGTCAGACACTGTTGCCACCGTAGTAGCAAAACTACTTCCCTTGCTCTTAAATCTGCTGGAGTTTGCTTCACCAGCAGTCCTGGGTTTTGAGACCTTCACATTGGCAAGAGGATCATGAATGTCACCGAAAAGTGGGTCCTGGAGTATTCTCGCTTGTTTTTCCATAAATAGTACCAAGTGGCTCAATCTTGCTCTCCTTTGTGTTTGCTCTAGAAGATCACAAGCTGTTGTTCTCCATTTTTCCTTCAATTTATAAGGCAGTTTGGACACAATGAGTTTCAGGTTAGAGGTCAGATCCAGGTCCTCTATATCCTCCAAATCTCTCATTGCGTTACAACAGCCTCTCAGAAAGAGTGCGTAACCATGCAGTGCATCTCCATCCTCTGCCTTAATACTTTTCCAATTAAGAGCTTTCTCCATATAGGCACTTGAGATTTTGATGTTATCTCCAAAATGCTTTTTCAACAGTGTTTTAGCATGAATGTAGCCTGTGTTGGCATCCATATGGAGACAGCTCCTAACCAATTCTCTGCAGGGTCCAGAGGTGTACTGTTCCAAGTAATATAGCCTATCTTGGTGGCTTCTGGTCTTCTCCTCAATACCATGCTCAAATGCCCTCATAAATGCCTGGTAATCTAGAGGGTTACCATCATAAACTTGGATTTCCTTAGAGGGAAGTGAGGTCAATTTTTGCTGGACAACCAGTAAATCAGCGATCTCATTTTGCCTCTGTATTACAGTCAAGAATCTGTCATCATTGTCTGACACTGTAATTCCAATTCCTATTGGTTGCTGTTGGGTGTGAGTTGATTGTGAGTTGGCATCATCCTGTGATTTTGGCTGTAACATTTGTGATTGTGATTTGAGCAGTGATGATGCTGGTGGTTGTGAAATGGAGTCAAGATCCGCCAGAACTTTTAATCTAGCATCGGATTCAGCCAGGCATATATCCAGTTCCATTTGTTCCAGTCTGGCTTGCATTTTAGCCTGCTCTAATTCCAGAGCCTGCTTTGCCTTTAAAGTCGATGCCCTTATAAGGAGTGCAGCCTTCTCAGCCTCAGCCTTGAGTCTGGCTGCGGTAACTGATGAAGTGGTTGATTTTGTTGATTTCGCTTTTGAGCGTTTTGAAATATTGGAGATACTGTCCTGGGGCTGCACAGTCAACTGGTTTTGTTCATTTTTCCATATTTCCACTTCCTTTAGGAATTCAATAAAAACGGACGCTTTTGGCTCATACCATTGCGTTCTATCCTCGTCCTTTATTGTGTCCTTCAGGAGGTTTTGAACCAGCGCATGATATTCATTGAATTCATCAAGTGACCCTTTAAATGAGGCAACATCGTCATTCACATTTTTCACATTTCCACCTGGTACCAGCACAGTTTGAATCTCATTCATTTTGCGAGTGCAAACGCCCAGTTTTCCTCTGCGCGTTGCGCGCAGTGATTTAAGCCTGTCCTCCGCCGTAGCGGAGTCCTCCGCAGGCTCAGCGTCTCCATTCATTGTCAGTTTTATTTAGATTCTCCACACAGTTTGAGTTTGATCCAAGACATCCTTATTTAAGCACTTCCTTTTGCTTTCTCCATTTTATGCAAAGCATTCCTCCACTCATTTCATTTCATTTCATTTTGCTTTTCGCTCAATTCATTTTAAAGCATCCAATCCATTAACAGTTTAAACACAGGTGAAGTAGTGATGCAATACACTATATTCATTAGCGAAGAGCACATGTTGAACATGTCTCTCCCTGTGGAGCAAATTACTGTACTCTACGGAAAGAACTCACAGGAACTACCACTGCTGTTCCGTCTCAGACAATCACAGAGGGAGTAAGGGATGGGCGGGGCTGAGCATAGGGACAGACAGGAGAGGGTGGGGGAAAGGATTAAAGGAAGCTAATATTATAGATATTTTAGAGGAAAGTAAATAAGAGCAGCAGATGGTGACAGAAGGAACTAGGTGGAGAGAGGACGTGAGACCAAATCTATCTGAAGCAACACGATGACTGAAAAGGTGCGCTCAGTGGAGCGCAAATCTCCATCAAGAGGCATGTTATAATTCCCTCAATCTGTCTGTCTGTGTGGTACATGTGATGTAAATGCTTTGGGGTTGTTACTGTGCATTGTATGCCTATGCCAAGACATGGGGCAATGGGGTGAAGGGCTATGATAATGGATGCCGAAGGTTAATGCCTTGTCAATTGTGTTAGTACATGGTGCACTGGGAGCACAGCCCATGAATTTAGATGACAGCGCCCCCCCATAGCTGTCCAACTTGACATAAACATATTTAAAGTAGTTGGATCATGCAGCCAAATCACGTCAACCAGCTGATCATTCAGTCTATGAAAGTAATGCAAATTAAAGGGTCCGGCGTGATTGCAACGGTCCTCTATGTGTGTTTTACACTCCATAAATTAATGTAATGCACAGACTTGATTAGCTGTGGACACACGCACAAATGAACGCACACACTGCATACACAGCAAGTACTGTACACAAGCACCAAGTGCTGCTCTTCACCTCTTCTCCTTTATTCACAATACTGTATGTCATCATACAGTACACACAGAAACACGTAGTATGCACTGTATGGAAGATGAGAGGTGACCTGGCACGAAGTTAGTTACGCCACAAGATAATGACATGTCCACCCATAAAACTGTAAGGTGTGTCCATTAGATGAGGAATTTGTGGCCAGGACATCTGGATCTTGTAGGCAGGTCATACGTCTTGAGGTCAAAATGTCTTCTGAGCAGTTTGGTTGGTTAAGTTAATTTATAAGGCATGATGTGCCCACAAGATCCTTGTCTCATGACCACTAGCACTTTAAGATGTTCCCCAGAAAACATGATCATTTGGGCACATCTAGTGGCCACGATAAACGTAACTGGACTGAACCACGTCAACTCTCATATACTGTATATACAGTAAAGTCGTAGCTGTCACGCAGAAACCATGTATGTCCAAAACCAGAAAATAAATCAGAAAATAAAAAAAAGATCTGTGTTCCGGTGGATGAATGTAGTTATCATTCAGTCACAAGCTTGTATTAGTACTTCTCATTAGTTTCATATTTATAAAAACCACAGACCGATCTAACCACTTTCAACCTGGTGGGCATGTCATTCAGCCCCGGCTTAACGGAAGGGCTTTAGGTGCTGAAGCACAGGGCACCAACCTTGGGGGGGGGGGCACCAAACGGCGTGGAGAAAGTGAAAGAAGACAGAACTATCGCCGAAAAGCGTAGAAACTTAGAAGCAGCGGCTGCTGAAGGAGCGCTGCAGCTATACAGAGAGTCAACACAGTCAGATACTGTATATACAAGGAAAAAAATGTACGCAATATAAAGTAATGCAATATTAAAAAGACAAGACAAGTTATATGTTACAAGAATGGTTTCATGTCGAACTCCGCGTTCAGACCATGAGGAGCCATAGAATTGTAATGTTGAATATAAAACATTTCTCGTTGGAACAGGCGGCGCTCCTGGTTGCCTCCTCTGGGGGGCTTTTCCACCTTTTCGATGCCTACATAGAATACATTTTGTTCGTTCCCGCATCTAATGTTAGAGCGATATTAAAACAAATCATGGAGGGGAAGGGAAAACAGTGAGATCTTTCAATGAATAGTGGTGGGTGGTTTGGCAATTATACTGATAAAGGAAGCACAACAACATTAACTTCAAGTACCCACATATCCCAGTAAGAGTGCACTCCAATGTTCTTCAGATGATTGCCTGCCAGCCGCAATTTAGGCACACAAGCCACAATAGAAACTGGCAGCATGCTTGAATTGTTCTCATCAAATGAAAAAGACCTGAGAATTATCAGCAATCCTATTGTGTCTAAGTGGTCGGGTTGCCTCTCTCATAACAGATTAGTGTCATGTACATGTAGGTGCTGATGAGGGCTTTAAATGGCTTTATAGGGTCAGTGTAAACCAGTGGTTTTCAAAGTTTTTGTGCACACCAATGGGCATGTCAATCTACAAGTGCTCTGCAAGTCACGATGCGATGTATATTATAGGGGGAAAAAACATGAGGGACAAGAGGGAAAACTAGAATGACATGTCCACAATAGGAACACCAGGTTTAAAGTGGTAAAAATGTTATCTTAGGTGATAGAATTGCCTTTGTATTGGGAAATGAGTACACATAAAGTACTGATATTCAAATATTTGTTTTAATAATAATAATAACAAATGCACAATTTGAAATTATGACCGATATCCAATCTCCGATTATTTGCAGGGTCATATTGGCCGATATCAATTCCGATACCGATATATATTATTTTTATATTGAGCTCATTGTTGAATTTTTTTATTTAAATTTTTAGTTTTGCAGGTGAAAGTTGATGGTAAACCCCCCTCACCACAAACCCTACTGTGATGAAAAAATATTTATATGAAAAACAATTGACTGACTTCTAAGTAACAAACTAAGCTATGACATCACATTTGTATGCTATATTAAGCCATCTGCTTATTACAGAATTATTTGAAATGTTGTATAACACACATAAATCTTGTTTGTTATTAGTGTTGTTCATTATTGTCTGTTGCCTAAATTCATTAGCCTCTACTCTAAACAATGCAGCCCCCCTTAGCTCTCCCAATCACAATTTTCTGGAGCCGCCCCTGTGTGTGATATCCAAACTAAGCTTACCATAAATGCAATCATTGTTTAGTTTATCACTGTATTTTACATTCCATAACATCAGCAGTGCGTTTAGCGGGAGAGGGAGGGGCTGAGAGCCAGGGGCAGACATGCTCTCTACTAGGCACGGCAACAGCTGGCTCTTAGGCAGCAGCAATTGCTTCCTACACTACAGACCACATTCCAGGCCAACACGGACATTAAACACAGAAATATTACCAGCTGAAAGTTAATTTGTGCTCATTCTCTGTGGTTAAATACACAGGCTTGCTTTTACAACGCGGCCGTTGCACTCGAGTAACGAGTGCTTGTTACTTTGACGTTAAATAAGGAGGCAATATACACATTCGTGTTGAAAATATATCCTCCACAGTATCACTTCTCTAAACTAATTTAAGATAGCCTAAGGTACAAGAAACCGTCTCTGACTGTTCTGGGTATGGACGTTAAGTTTGTTTGCTGTTTAACAACTAGCTGTATATGGCTTCTCTCTCTTCACCGACGCACGCTGCACGGAGTGCACGCACGCCGCTGTTGTTCTGTGAGACACGGGAGCGAGTGTGTGAAGGAGGGGGGAGGCAGGGGCAACAGCTGGGGCTCTTAAAGAGACAGGCAGACTGGCTGCTTTGCGTGTACAAAAGCCATTGAAGGTCACATTATTTATGCGTCATCAATATCAGTGAAAATAATCTGGTTTATTTTTAGATCGGTTTGATACCGATATGGCATTTTCCGGGCGATATCGGACGATTTTGATACACTACCGATAATATCGTGCAACTCTAATAATACAGAAAAACTACTTGTCTCACAGCACACCAGTGTGCCTTGGCACGCTATTTTCCACTGGTGTAAACACTGTGTTACATATGCACAGTTTGGTTTATTTGCATCATCCCTTTGAGACACATACTGTATGTATACATAATTTACCAGAGGTTTCACTTTACAGGGGCAACCCTAACCCAGGTAGGAAGTTCAGTATTACGTATTGTATCCTCAGTGGAGATCCTCAATTTACCATTTCCCCCAAACTAGAAAACAAACTAAACACTTCCAAGTTATCATACATAACCATACATAACAATGATAATAACGCTATTCCTGAAAGGCACATTTTTATGGAAAACAATGCAGTCAACACATTCAAAGTGCACACTACTCCCTCTAGCATCTAATAATATCTGCTTGTTTGCATTTATTCTGAAAACGCTCTCAGGTTTATTTCTGGCACTGTGGATCAGACCTGATCTGCATGTTTCTCTGTCGAAGTACCATGGAGAGCTCCTAGGCAGGCTCCCTACTAGTCTGTGATGCTATAAGAGCTGGCCATGGTGCTGAACAGAAGTCACATTCTGTTATTCTCCTAGAAGCTGTGTGAGGGTGGTGAGCCCAAATCTCTTCTGCCCGGTTCTCCTCAGTGGCTGGAGCAATTGATCTGAATTTGCACACAGTCATTGACCATTACTATGTGCACGGAACAGCGAAGCCCGTTTTTCGGGCGCTTTCCCCAAATATCAGCTGTTTATTAGACTGGAGGAGCCAGCCCTATCGAAGGTCTTGAAGGGCGGATCCAAAGCCTTGCGCTCGGTACCAGCGCTGCTTCCTATTGCTTCACCAATCTATCTATGTCCCCGCCACCCATCCCCCCCCCCCCCCCCCCCCCCCCCGGCCTGTGCACGGAACACGCTGACGTCACCAAATTTAGAGCGACGCCCCTCTGCACTCTTATTGGTTAGGAGATAACAAGGTTCACTCCCACTCCTAAACCACCGTTCCTGCAAGGTTCCCCCAGGCTTTTTTTCCGAGGCTAGCTGTTTATTAGCGTTTTTTGTGTTCGCTGGCTCCCGGGTTGCCAGATCGATCATGTGTGCATATCCCCCCACGGGTATGGACTAGTAAAGCAAACTTGATAAACGTATATTTTTGGTTTTCTGACTAAACATTTATGATGGGAAAATAATGCAACAAGTCTGAAAAATGTCACTGTGTATATTTTTGTACCCTACTATAATTCTAGTAACCGTCTTGAGTAGGTGAGTAGGTGAAGCTACCCGGTTCTCCTCAGTGGCTGAACCAATTGCTCTGATTTTGCACACAGCCATTGACCATTACCATCTGAACTTAACTGTGAAGCCCGTTTTTCAATTTCATCAAATCTCAGCTTCTTATTAGCGCTTTTGTGTCAAAGAATGTCGCCATGGTTACGGGGCTGCCCAGATATGGGACGAACTTCCTCCCGGGTTGCCAGATCATGTGCGCATATCCCCCCACGGATGCGTCGACCGGGTATGGTCTAGTTTATAAATAAAAAGCTTTACATACACACAATAAGTGTGTGGTGTTCCGACTATAGCTTAGGGGGATGATTCATTTAAACAGTTTATATGCAAAAGAGGATCTTTAATGTCCCCGTGCAATCCTGGATACCTTAATTATTCAATGCATAAATTATCAGGGGTCCTATAGGCTTCAAGCTTTAATTCCCAGCTGTTGTAAACTGTGGTACCGTAATACAACGATTTGTGAAAATGTGGGAATTGTTAGGCTTAATTTATACTCTGTCATACAATGTTGCGTGCCAAAGATAGCAGATTTACAAGCTCACAACAGGCCAAGATGCGAGTATAAATCAGGTTTTAAAGTAATAAAAATACAGTTGGTTAAAATCTTTTTTTACCCTCTTTGGAATTATGTCTACCACGTATCCAAGGAATAGTCTGTCCCTGTACTGAACCAATGAAAAGTATTAGCACGATATTGTGACTAAATAATAACTATATCCATTGGATCCATTGGAACACAGATTATTTTTTCCATTTCCTGAAAAGTAACCATTTTTGTCCGTAAGAGGTATCTACCCGACAGCAACGATTTGAAACTGTATAGCCTGGTCAGTGTGTGAGCAAACTTACTTGGCACCCTGTTGATGGCTTTAAGTGGCCGTAGGACCCTCACCGTCCTAATGGCAGAGAAGTTGACGTTTTGCAGGTCCAGGGAGTACTCCACTATTCTGTAACACAAACACACAAACACACACACACGCACGCACGCGCACACACACACACACACACACAATAACAATTTACGCAAAGTTAAACACTAGTGGAGGCAATGAGACCCCTAGACAGGGGGCTGTTTTATTGAGTCAAATATGAATTAATTTGTATATATAATATGCATAAGTTTAAGCAGCAACAGAAGTCACCTAACTTAAAATTCTTCTCTACAGTAACTGAGCATCATGAATATGTGTTAGTTTGAAGAAGAATATTAAAATTCAGACTGCTTCCCTGCTGCTACTATTACTGGTAATGTGCCCCTAATGCTGCTGCTGCTAGTGTTGCAACTATAAGCCTGGCGTTCATGCATGTTGACATTGATGTGAACACGTTAGTCTCTTTGCTTCAGTTTGCCTCCTATGTCCCCGCAAATGGATCTGCCCCGGCTAGAGGAGAATCAAAGTGTAATCATTTCCAAGTTGACAGCTGCCTGTATGTGTGTATGAGAACCGCATCCACAGAGGAAGAGGATACGCAGAGTCGGGGGTAAACCAGCTTGAAATGAAGTGTGGGAAAAAAAGAAAGTATTTTACTGTCTGACCCATTTCTGGCATATTGGTTCAAAGTAATGGGGAAAAAAATCAGCTGTGCTGAGAGAGAGAGAGAGAGAGAGAGAGAGAGAGAGAGAGGGTGAGTGAGAAACAGGAGAAAACATGAGAAGGAATGTCATGAGAGAAAAGCGAAAGGGTAGCGAGAATGCAAGAAACGGAAGTAAAGTGTCAAGGGATGATTAACAGAGTGATATAATGATGACGATAAAAACAGAGTGAGGCTGAGGGCGAGAGAAAATAGGGACCCTGGGGGGTTTATTAAGTGCTGACATAATTACAACGTGAGGAACCTCGGGAGTGATCGAGGTCTGTGCCTTGCAGAGCAGAAGAAAGGTTCATCTAACCTGTCAGAGGGAGAGCTTCAAAGTGTGGATCCAAAAGGTACGAGGAACAGGAGAAATTCCCTCTGTCAGGTACCTCTGTCAGGTACCCCAGACATATTTTGTACTCTGGGATATTTTACACTGTGCCGTAATGAGCCCACCCCCAAGGTATTAAAGTTTTAAATGTAAGCCTGCTAGGGTCCTGCAGCAATGGAGAATGCAGTTTCACGACCTACTGTACAAGAGTTCTGTATAAGGTGAAAACATCTATGCGTCTGAGTTCCACAAGACTCAAAGACATACTACACACCTCACGTTGGGTGAAGTTTCATCGCTGAATATTGTTACTGGCTTGCATTTTCAACTTTAATACCTTGGAGGTGGGCTCATTACGGCATAGTGTAAAATATCACTGTGCCCCAAGCCCTGCGCAGTCTGCGTGCCACGGTTATCATGGTTTTGACATATTTTTTTTATTTTGATTTATTTTTGTTTTCCATTTCAGTTTAGTTTTGATTCATTTTTAAAGCGGATTTGCAAGTTTAGTTTTTAGTTTCATGAAAAGGTTTAGTTTGAGTTTATTTTTTTTGTTTGTTTTAGAGTTAGTTTTTTGGATTAGTCAGAACAAGATTCAACAAGGTCAGAAAAATAGACTAAAACTAACTAACTAAAAATAATCTCTATAATCTGAGTTTTTGATAGCTTCGTAAGCGCACAATACAGTTTCGGTTGGTTATAGTTTTTTTGTCTTGTTTTGTAAAGCCTAGTTGTTGTTTTTTTCAGTTAAGTAAAATGTTTTTTCCAATTCTAGTTGTAGTTAACTAAAATAACTCTACTGTGTGCTCTGTATAGAGACACTTTCCCCAACGCCGCCACATGCATGCCAGCTCAGTCCATTTCTGTAGCCTTGAATGTGACAGGGTCTGGTGGTGATCTCGCACACAAGCAGAAAGCCTCAATTTCAGCAGTCTGCTTGAGCAGCATAAAATGTAAGGTCATAGATTGCAGAGGACCTAGACTCAACCCTATCTCTGTGACCGAGGAGGTGGTTCAATTTTCCCATAATGTGGCCGTGACCCGATCGGTTTTCTATTGACCAAGCAGACTAGCGGAGTAGCAACAGTCACCCAAACGGAGAGTCGGCAGACAGAAAAACCAAGATAACCACTTACTAGGAACAGGAGGAATTCCAAACACACACACACACACACACACACACACACACACACACACACACACACACACACACACACACACACACACACACACACACACACACACACACACACACACGGACGGACGGACGGACGGACGGACATACACGCACACACTGTAAGGAAGCAGAAATAAAGCTCTGATAGTTGTGAGCAGCCACATGCTCTCTCTTTCTCTCTGTCCCTCTCACACACACACACACACACACACACACACACACACACACACACACACACACACACACACACACACACACACACACACACACACACACACACACACACACACACACACACACACACACACACACACACACACACACACACACACTGTGCCTCTGTCAGACATCTTCATGAATATTTTAAAGGAGACACTATAGATTACTTTAGTCCCAAAGAGGAGCCTTTATGCGAGAAGAAAGCTGTTCTTCACCCAGTTCTTAAACTTCTGACCCCATCCTCCGTCCGAAAACTTTAGAGGGAGTGTGTGTTGCGCTTAAGACCGACGCATAGTGCACCTACAGTTTTGTACAGCTATTACTCATAGTATACCTACAGTATGTGTACCGAGATAACTTTTACTTTCGGTACTTTAAGTACATTTAGATGCCACTACTTTGTACTTTTACTCCAGTACATTTTTAATTCTAGACTTTCATTTGTAACAGAGTATTTCTATATGCGAGTACTTTACTATATAGTCATTAGTATACCTACAGTACAATAGTGTATGTGTACAAGGATTACTGATAGTATACCTACAGTATGTGTACAGGGATTTAGTCAGAGTACATTATCAGTAAAAAAGCCATCCACTTGGCTTTTTAAAGCAGTTAAAGTCCATGTATGTTTACTGGCAGCCATCTAGCTGTTGATTTAGCTGGATGGCCTCGGAAAACATCCCACCCAATTCCACAGACATTATGCAGATCTATGAGATAAACTAATATGGCAATTACCACAAAATGTCTGACCAAAGTCCCTTAAGAGATGATAGCATCAATTATTTAAATGAGAAGAATAGATCCAATATATGTTGACTCAAAAGATGTTTCCAAAGCAGAAAAGAGGGGCATGAAGCACGCACTCACACATGTGTGTGTGTGTGTGTGTGTGTGTGTGTGTGTGTGTGTGTGTGTCTGTGCGTGCGTGTGCGTGTGCGTGTGTGTGTGTACAGTGCAAGCTTTAATGAGCTCCTGGTTTAGCGGCTGCTATGGGCAAAAGCCAATACACATGTCCCAATACATGAGTCAATGTGCGCGTGGGCGTGTGTGTGCGTGTGTGTGTGTGTGTGCGTGCATGTGCTTGTTTGTGTGTGCGTGTGCATGCGCATGTGTGTGTGTGTGCGTGTGCATGTGTGCACCAGCTGTGCGTACCACCAGCTGTCTAGCTGTGGCGAAAGTATTCTCTCTCCGCACACATGCTCTGGCCCCATCTTTTCCTGTTAGCCCCTACAGAAATCACATCTAACTCTCTGGCTCAACAACATGTCACAGGTAATTAAAATGCACAGCAGGGTGAGCGGTCAGGCACAGACACACAGATACAGCACCGCAGCACAATCACCTGTGTGTCGCTGGGCTGTTTAGACAGCAGTTTAGTTGTTCCTAACATTGGGCATACTGCTGTACTGTCTGTAAGTCTCACTGGAGCCAGCAAATGGAACAGAAAATGCAATTGTTGGGGTGCAACACAAAATTAAATGTAATCCTCTTTGGAAACCAACTGTCTTTAACCTGTAAATACCTGCTCACCAACAACGCACACACAGTATTTCGTTTGGGACAATCTCTTTGAACAAATTGCAACCTTAGAATTGTTATGGCTAACCACATAATATTGATTGCTATTAGCACTGTACGTTATTCATCCTTCTGCTGCATGAATGTATATTTCCAGTTGCTAATTTATTCATCCATATTCGGTATATTATATTTCCTTTTTTTTTGGGGGGGGGGGGGGGGGGGGGGCTGCAACATATAGACATACTGTATATCTTATCTCAGTAACCGTATAGGAAAACTGCCATTCCCATGACCTATTTCCCATACCCATCGTCAGAGTATCCGTTGTACCCGTCTGTCTGTCTGTCTGTGTCCCTTTAATGCCCATACATGGAGATTTCTGTATCTGTCTGTTGGGAACGATGCAAGTTGAGAACAAAAGAAGTTGGAAATGCAGAGCCATATAAGGAGAGTTGCGTCACCTCCATTCACCTCATCGGGCCAGTCTTCTACAGAGCCTTCTATTTGCGAATAGTGACAAAGCCCTGAACCGGAAGTTTATAGAATGCACTGGAGTCTATGAGCGTTTGTCACTATTTCGAGTTTACATGAACCACGTGACCGGCGCTGTTTCTGCCCCCTCATTGACATAACTTTGCCCACCCGGTTATGCAATACCCGTTATGCTCAATGGGAATAGCAGTCGGAACGGCGGTCCTGGACACCGGATGCCTATTGCCTATATATGGC
>NC_139939.1:43247176-43282176 GCF_963454915.1 Gymnoscopelus microlampas
GTAATCTTTCCATTTAGGCTGCATGAGGGCAGTCATGATTTGTTTTTGGATCTACTTTCTGACATTAGATGTGTGATCTAATAAACGCGATCTGAAAATGCACGTGCGAACACAAAGACACCCTTACACGCAAAAAAGACAGACTTAGCCACACAACCACAGGATCTACAGCTGCCCAAACATGCACAACAGATATCACTCATCACTTAACTCTAAAGCGCTCTGAACACACTCTCTGTGTCCCTGCTGGCTGCCAAAGAAGCAAACTCTGCATCGGGGCAGAGCTCCAGCACTCGAGCTAAGCTCCGGCTCATCCACTGTTTATGTTTGCAGCACATTTGTGCGCTGGGGTTTGGCATGCAGAGACAGAGGACAACCGCAGCGGATGTCTCAGCGGCTGTTTATGTTTGATGATGATTGATGGATCAGACTAATGTCAGAAATAACTTATTTTAAATAAAAGCAAGTCTACTTGAGTTGCAGATGGGCAAAATGCAAACACCAGCAACTCAAATTTCCACAACAGACTATGAAATGCTGATAAATATTCATTTTTTTTACCCGATGAAGAGCCTTGGCTCAAAACGTTGTCAATAAATTTACATTGGAGCAGATGAGTGTGCAGGTTTATTTTTTTTCTTCATGTTACTTTCCAACCCAGCACCTCAACCAAGTGATGTGTGTATTCTAGTAGTTTTTATAAATATTTAAGAAACACAGAAACCCATCATCAAAATAGTGATAAAAACAAAAAAAAGGATTATGTAGGCCAAATGTATTTTGATGTTAATGTTCTGTGATTGAGGTCAATTTGAAAATGCAAGCAAGCGCTTGCATAGTCACATGCACCCAGGCAAGACCGCATATTGTACTGTACCTACTGTATGCAGGCCAAGTTACAAAATGAACAGTTCCATCATTCAGATTAATGGTCTGTTAAACGGGGGAGGTAAAGGTGAAAGAGTGGGAAGCTCATTCACCACTATGCTATAAGTAGGAAAAGCTTTGATCAGCTTGGCTCTCACCATGCAGTGATATATTATAGAGCTATTGATTCCTTCGCCAAATCTAGGCAACACTGTAGCGCTAACATCATCACTGCCCGTATACTTTAATCAGCTTTAATCTGCTTCCACACAGACTGGTGGGTTCTTTGGCTGTGAGTGAAGTAGGGCATTTGTAGGGAAACTTCTCTAGACTGGGTGACCAAGCTCAAGACTAACCTGATTTGCAGGAAGCTGGTGCTAACAAATGAAATAACTTACAATATGAATAAATGGCAATATAGACACTTATCTTAATGTCACGCAACACAGTATCTATTGCATACTGTGAAAAACTGCGTAAATATTAAGGAAAACTCCTTAGACAGAGAGTTCAGAGTGCTATATCATATACTGTAGGCCTAGCACTGACGAAGGTCCCAGGACCGAAACGTTTGCTAATTTTATACACCCCTCACTATGAGCACAGAGCACTTTATGAGCATATAAAGGAGTCTAAGGAGTTTTCCTTAATATTTATGCAGTGAGAGCGAGCAAATCTTTTTCTGCCAGTTTTCCTTTGTGCTTTTGAGACCACCGCAACCCTGAACAAAGGACAATATAACAAAGGACAATATACTGTTCTATACTGTGATCTATAACCGTTTTTATGGTGGTAATGCTTTGTTTACATTAAGGCCATGGATAATGCCTTCCTGCACCTGTAAAGAGCTTTCTCCTCATACTACAGTGATAAGACAGATTTCTGCACACTTATGTCTCTGAAGTTTTTCCACTTTATTTTAAGCTTTCGGTCTATCAGACCTTCATCTGCTCATACAGTACATGATTCAATAATGGTCCATAATGGGTCCATAATTGAATAATGTATGCTCTGATGAAGGTCTGATAGACGGAAAGCTCACAATAAAGTGAAACACTATATAATGTAGATCCAAGTGTGCAGAAATCTCTCTTATCAGTTTGGACTCACTGGTGCTTCCAGCACCTTTGCATAGATTTAGCCGGGTGGAGCACTTGTCTTCCTGCATGCTTTAACCACTTATACTATTCTTCATTGGCCGGGGACCCCCAGGATTCTATACTTGGTCCCCTGTTTTTTCCCCTGTACATAAAATCTCTTCACCAAAAATAGCCAATCTACAAGCGCGTTGTGAGCTTGTAGATCTGCTATTTTAGCTGAATGTTCACGTTTTTTCAACTTTCTTATGACATGCCCAGGATAGGACTATAGGGTTCAGGTGGTTAATGATACAATAAGCAATATTATAGAATAATATTAATATTGTTGTTGAGGTTGAAAATGATAATTGTTTATATAAACCTAATTCAAAAAAGGGTTGTGTTTACTTAAGGGTTTTTACTGAAAATGGCTACGTAGTCATCATTCATAACTGTCACATATTGGCAGTTCTTGTATGAACAAGAAAACTAAACATCTAAACAACAAAACAAACAAAAATCCCAATGTAAGGCACGGGTGAAGTAGAGAGCTTGTCACAATGCAGTCACATACCGGAGCTTTTAGCATCCGTTCATATCAAATGGTAATTTGCAAAATATGGCAGAATTCCAGTTCCAGTCAACAACACTTCAAATCATTCTCAATACTTCACAGCTGCACTTGCTACAGTATACCAGACATAAGTTGGCAGTTTTCCATGGGCATGGCTCAAAGCCATTGTTTGTGTGTTGCTCTGTTTGAAGAGGATTTCAAAGGAAATAAATGCTTCAAAAAGAGTGACTGTTACAAATAAAGCATGAGATGCCAAAAGGCACAAAGAAACAAACATAAGTCATATTGGGACAGAAACTATGGAAAATCAATTTCTCCTGTGCAAGCCATCATAGGCTGTTCTACATTTCAGAGCTGAGTTAGCGTCAAGTTACTGCACATACTGTAAGTATAAATTGATACGCAAATTGTCAGCTCAGGCTGTGTTGCAACATTGATAAGACTAATATAATTTGAGTGTTCATTTTCAAAAGACATCTTAACTGCTACTACTGAAGGTTCACAATCTGAAGTCTCTGGAATAATTATGGATCATAAAAGCTGATATTTTCATTACTTCAACACCCAAGGACGGTCAACCACTTAACCACAAAAAGGAATGGGCAAAATGATTTAGATATAAGCTGCAATGTGAGCTTGTAGATCTTCTATTTTCAAATAAATCTTCAAAATATTTGGAATTTTATTTTTTGAATTTTCGCCTATAACGGCATGCCCAAAATTGGGTTAATGTGCTCAAGGGTGGGCATCACTTTTTTCCTTAGATTTCTGATTTCCAAATATTTCACATTCCTGGACATGAGTGAGAGCTGAGTTCTGACCGTGGAAGAGGAGAGATACAGTAAGAAGGGTAGCAGAGAGGAGGTCCTCACCCCGCCATGACTATGAAGAAATCTAGACGATTCCATGTGTCGCCGAGGTAACAGCGCCTGCCAAAGATTCCCAGGGCCACCATCTTCACCACCATCTCCAGAGCAAAGAAGATGTAGATGAACGCATCAAAGGCCTAGGAGGAAGCCACAGACAGACAGAGAAAGAGAGAAGATGTAGATGAATGCATCAAAGGCCTAGGAGGAAGTCACAGAGACAGAGAAAGAGAGAGAGGGAAATGAGGCCAACGCAGTAACAGGGCGAGAAGAATATTTCTAATTTAGATTTCTGCTGATTTTCAATTTCTGTTGAATGCTATCGATGTTTACACTAATCCACTTAAAGGCCACAGTTTGTCTTGTGTCATTATTGCTATTGTTGCAAGGCCGGCTCTGGCAATGCGAGACAAGTGTTATGCTGCCAGTAAAGCACTCTGAACGGAATTCGAAGCACACCGAATGAAAGTGAGTGGCGAGACCGACGGTAGATAAATGCTAGTATTAGCAATATTGACAAGGTCTGCTGGAGGGGCAAATACACTGAGCAGACAAAGTCAAGTCTCTCTCTCTCTCTCTCTCTCTCTCTCTCTCTCTCTCTCTCTTCGACTCTTTCTATAACTCTGTCTCTCATCCACTTTCTTTCTTTCCTTCATAAAATTCCTCTTTTATTTTTCCCTCCCACCTACTGTGTCAACTCCTCTCGCCCCTCCCTAAGCAGCAACCCCCACCTTTAGTTGAGCAGCTTGTTCATAACAGGTGGCTAATGATTTGAAAGTAATTTGTTTGAACAGTAATCACAGATAAGCCGGGCATCGACCCTTCCCAGCTTTAATTAAATAAAAAACCCAAATAAATCAAAGATCTCTACCGTGTGTGTGCATTAGCCGCTATTGCTGTTGTGAGCAAAATGCCTCGATTAGCTCTTTGGCGTATTGGGAGGATTAGATGGGAGCCGTCGCGCTCCGTGTTGCCTGTAATTTGATTTTCAAAGGAAAATACTCCAGGCAACACCATCTGAAATTGAACCGATGACATCGTGAGGCTGTTTGCTCACTGGCCCGTTGCCGAGAAGTAAAGTGTTATGTGCTGCTAAGGGCATGTGGAGTGACTGTGCCTGACTACTAATGTGGGAATTGGACAAGGTTGCAAACTTTGACCTTTATCAAAATGGTACAGATGACCACGGCACGGCTGTTTGTAAAGTTCAGCAACCAGCTAATATTTAAAAGAAAGATTCCTCCTCTGACATTTCTGCAACCCTGTTCTCTCCTCTCACTCTGTCTCTTTTTCTTTGTAAATGTCTCTACACCTCTCTGCCCACCTTTTAGTCTCTCTGCAACCTGTGGGGGTGGAATATCCAACCCTGTTTTTCCATATTTTACACTTTTCTTAACACACACGAGAGAGGGCGAGAGAGACTGACAGAGAGAGAGAGAGAGAGACTTAATGATATAGACAACAAAAAATGACTCAGATGTTAATAGGTGTTAACCTGACTGTTAATTAAACATAATTAAAGTGTACAACATACAAATGGAAGCAAATGGACCCGGATTTTACTGTGTACAAGGTATATTCAATCACTCCATCACACCCTGAAAACTAGATTTTTTTTTTTTTTTACTGTGTAGTGTGTACTGTTCGATACAGCAGTCAAATACCCCAAAGACAGCTGAGGGTTTATAGATTGTGCGGGTGCTGTGCATGTAGCTGTGCAGCAGCATGCACAGGACTGGCCACTGGACAGTACAGGGCGATGGATTTTCAGACAGGAGTTGTATTGACTGTGCTGATACTGAATGAGGGCTATAGATACAAGTATACGAGGAGATAAAACCCCGGCACTAGGTCCTCTGGAGGACAGAATACACACCAGCCAACACCTCCCACAGGGAGCCTAATCAATCTCGTGCAGTGTGTGTGTGTGTGTGTGTGTGTGTGTGTGTGTGTGTGTGTGTGTGTGTGTGTGTGTGTGTGTGTGTGTGTGTGTGTGTGTGTGTGTGCGCGCGCGTGCTTGTGCGTGCGCTTGTGCGTGCGTGCGTGTGTGTGTGTCAGCAGTTCTTTGGCGTGGTTGAGGTGCTTTACTGTAAAGCACCGCTGTTTTACAAGCAACCTGTTAATCCCCCGGTATGTTTCTTTAGAGATTATTAAGAGGTTCCACTGGTTCTTCAGCTTAGTTTAGGCGCCACAGGATCTACATTTCTCAACAGAAGAGCAGGGAGACCAAATATAGCCACCACAGTTGTGTTAGGCATAGTCTACTAACTAAAAATAATGTTTTATTCTCCCCCAAAAATAGATTGCAGCTTTTAAAAGTGAACTTCCCCTTTAAAATGTCTTTGCACGGTGATTTGTCTATTATGTTAGTCATTTCCAAAAAGTGTTTATTGTTCAGCAACTTTACTAACAATATGGTTGATTATGCCTGGAGGGTTTCAATTTGTATAATTGTTGTCAACATGTAATTGGAGATTGATGCCACCTGGCTCAAAGTGCCACTAATTCCAGAGACCTGCCCTGACACAGACAACAGGGTACATACATAGGTACGTTTTTGGAAGACAGCAAACTGGTTGGGTCCGTTTCTACTCTCCAGGACAATGGAGGGTTAGTGTTTAATTATCAGTGTTGTGTAATGTGTCTGAATAGACTCCTTTATTCTGGGAAATCAACGCCTCCTTCTCACTCACACTACCAACCATCCTAAAGTAAGAGTGTGAAAGCTGCTATGTTAGGTACAGACATACAGCGCACGCACCCACGCATGCAGGCATGCACACACACACACACGCGCACACACTGGCACACATGCGCGCACACATGCACACACATGCACACACGCACACAGCTTCAATAAGAGTCTGCACTTTGTCAGATGGTGGGCGAAGCTGTTGAGGGGTTGTACTCTGAGGAGGAGACAGGTTAGCTGTATCATTCCAACATGCATGTTAGTAGTGAGTCACAACACAGAACACAATCTACAGCAGTGGTTCTCAACCTGTGGGTCGGGACCCCCAAGGGGGTCCCCACGTGATTTTTTTGGGGGGTCCCCAGATAATAGTAAAGTGACAATTTAAGGACTTTTAAGACCTTTTTAATATCTAAACACTTTTTTTTTAAAAGACCATTAATGATTCAACGGTCAACAAACTACTATAAAAACTGGTCAAACATTGGCCAAATTGTCAAATAAAATAAGAAAGAGGCAAAAATAGCCGATCTACAAGCTCATAACGCCTCGCGTTGTGAGCTTGTAGATCTGCTATTTAACAATATTTATCTGTGGCAACTGAGTCAAACTAAATGTAATGCCTCAACTCCTGCAATTCCAAGTGCTTGTCAGGGTGGGGGGGTCTCCAGTTCAAATATGATTATTTTGGGGGGTTCCGAAAAGGTTAAGAACCACTGGTCTACAGGTGTAGAGCATGGTAGTGGCAGGTATATACAGCATGGCAGTGTCGGGAACGTACAGCTTGTGAGAGAGGGTGAGTGGAACAGAGAGGAGAGGAAGGAAGGTGAGATAGTGGGACAAGTACTGTACAAATGTGCTTCCATGATGTGTGAATACATGTGAGCACTGTGTTTCTTTGCAACAAAACATGATTGATTCCAAGGTGTGTGTGTGTGTGTGTGTGTGTGTGTGTGTGTGTGTGTGTGTGTGTGTGTGTGTGTGTGTGTGTGTGTGTGTGTGTGTGTGTGTGTGTGTGTGTGTGTGTGTGTGTGTGTGTGTGCGTGCGTGCGTGCGTGCGTGCGTGCGTGCGTGCGTGCGTGCGTGCGCGTGCGTGTGTGTGCGCGTACCTGCAGGATCTGGCAGCGCTCTGAGGAGCAGTCGATGTTCTCGCAGGGCTGGTACATCCCCAGGGTCACGCAGTTCAGCAGGATCACCATCATAGTGACTCGTTCGAACCACGTGAACACAAGGAGGGTTAAGGAGAACGGAAGACAGGCAGAAGTACCTACAGTAAGTATGTCGTGATACCACATGAAGATTTACTATGTTTGTGTATTTCATGCTCCAAAACAAAGTGATCGTGATAAACATCAGTCAGTATAACTGTCTTTATCTTTGCTGTAACATGGATGTGAAATGAAACTGGTGGTGGAGGCATACAACTCTGGTGCATCCCCATTATTTCTGAAAGTTTCAGAAACTGTACTTCAATTGGGACAGACTGGTTATGAACCGAGTGAATAAAGTGCACAATCATGTTGCAGTCCAGATAAGCACTTGATAGGATTTCAACTGATAACAGAGCCAGGCCTGGTGGTGACAGCACCACAATAATTGCAAGCCCACCACAAAGATACTGTAAGGCTTCCAAAAAAAAATAAAAAAGTATTTCTGTATTTACTGTAGATACAGTAGTAGAGAGACTGGACAGATGGGGAGGATATGCAATACACATCTCCAGCAGCAATCAAACCAGGGAGCTGAGCAAGACATGCATAGCCAATGAGAGCAAGAAACAGAGATTACACAACATACTATAGTATATTTTTGACAGAGTGATTTAACCCATTCAATCTTGGAACGCATCTACAAATGTCTTCTAAATCCTAACAGTATTCTGAAAATCGTTGCTATATCAGTGGTTCTCAAACGTTTTCATGTCAAGGACCCCCCATCTGAGAATCTTTTGTTCCAGGGGGTCCCAGTCCCCAGATGCAAAGATTTGAGTCAAAAATGTTCCCTTTATGTCAAAATGTGTGTAAAAATCCTTACACGGTAAAATCCTTGTGTTCATTTTACTCAGAGAAATGGAACCAAATGGACCCTGTAACACTTAGGATTATACTGTTAAAAGGAAGTGCAGTGCCTGAAACAAACACCTGTGAGTTGAGAGGAAAGGAATGCAGGGTTTCTCTTTCATCGCGTCACTGCTGTCTTTCTCCATCTATAGGGTACATAATGATCAATACCCATCCTTCACAGACACAGTCAATGTGACATGGCACCCCACGCTTCCTTGCCAACCAATTCAGTATACTTGAGATAGCGGTTCTTGAAGTCTGTCTGTGCTTGTGGGGGGTGTACACTCGGCAAGCGCCGATGTTTACATAAAGACATGACGTCCTGCCCACACAATTCCCTTTTGACTCATATATTATTTACAAAAAAGGATTACCAAGCCCAAGTGGCACTTGGAGCTGTAGGGGGTGCTCAGGGGGGTCGGGGCTCTGGCGCTATGGGGGCTGGGGGGCTGGGAGCTCCACATTAATTAATTGAAACAAAAATAAAAACAACACATTAACAATGCAACTAAATAATAAGATATAATTACATTAAAAATCACATGTTGAATACAGTATTTCAACTAGCACTGAGCTGATCGGCTATGTGCACATGCGTTCACGTGCGCGTGCACGTGACGTCAGAAAATAGAGCCCCCCTAGCTCAAAAATCCACAGCTCATCACTGGTCATAGCGTAGATCCAATTCTCATTCCACTTTCACATTCCAGTCAAAAACAGTTTTTTTCCCCATATTATTATTTGGCTATGTTTCATTCGTATTGACACTGCAATTCATGAGGTAAATCATTGCATCAAAATATAATAATTATGTACAAGGAGCATCGTGTTTGTTTGTACAAAAGACAAGGCCAGCATGATTGGTGTTTGGAGTGAGTAACTTCCCTTCCCGCAACTGAAGACTAACAGAGAACACATGCTGTAAATGTCATCCCATAAGTGCAAATTGTGAACACAATATTCACTGAATACTAAGGGTTCCAGTGTACTGTTCCTATGTGAAAATGGAAGAGGTGTCTGAGTGCATGGTGATGGGGAAGGAAGAGGGCCACTCAGAGGATGGGTAGGCACGGAGGAGGGAATAGATGTCCAATGAGAGTCCAATAGAATTTGCAATTGGTTGTGCAGCGGTGAAAAAGAATGTTTAAAAAATTAAACAGCCATAGTTGAAAGAGGTACCGTACATACACAATAGACTTATTTTCGGCCGGGGCTGCTGGCGTAGCGGTACAGGCACCTAGGCTCCAAAGTAGCCTGACAGCACATCACGGGTTCGAGTCCCGATCCCGACGATCTTTGCTGCATGTCTCTCCCCATCTCTCTCCCTGTTGCCTGTCTGTCTCTACTGTAAAAACTATAAATAAAGGCCAAAAAGCCCCAAAAATACGTATTTTCCATATTGTCCAGGATTGTTTTTACTTTGACAGAATCATTGTATGTTTTTTTCTTCTCTTCTTTCTCTTCTGCACTGTATTTGTATCTGTCAGTTTTCACTTCTTTTGTTTTATGCATCCTAATCTCAATGGCTAGATTGTGTCAAGCAAAAAGAGGAAAAGCTCTGAGGAAGGCTGGTACCGAAACGCGTTAGCCAATAAAGAATGAATAACTGAGCCTTTGTCTTGCATCTTGCTCTTATTTTGGAGTGCCGCCACTTCCACCTTAGCGTGTTGACTTTTTCTAATTAGTCGTTCCTGTGGCTGAGCACCCACTGCTCATGAACGCGTCCAGAGGAAGCGCACGTGCCTACTGTACCTTCCACAGTGATTGAATGAGTCACATGTATACCCACAATCACACACCCATGCAAACGGATGCATGCAGGCTCACATTCATTATACACACAACTCACACATTCACACGCCACGCACACTTGAACATGTTAAGTCATACATGAAATTGATGCATGTCATCTAATGGGGGGTAATTTAAAAGGAAATATTCAGCACTGCAGTGAAGCATGTTTTATATTTACAGTATGTTCCAACAAGCTAATGGCAGTAAAGTACGGGGATGGGAGGCATGGTTCAGTGGGTAGATTTGTCATTGCCCACTCATTTGTCCTTCATCAACTGTACCATTGACCACTTATTACTCATTTTCATTATTGACTGTGTGTGTGTGTGTGTGTGTGTGTGTGTGTGTGTGTGTGTGTGTGTGTGTGTGTGTGTGTGTGTGTGTGTGTGTGTGTGTGTGTGTGTGTGTGTTTTACTCTACAGTACATAAAACACTACACGATCGATTGATTGATTGATTGAGACCAAACCCCGCCGTAGAACTTAACCAGCCATGTCTTGTCCATGTGATTCAGGGATGGCTTCAAGTGACTACCAACGTACGGATAATGGTTCTGAATTCCATATTGTGTCAAGAGGTTACTCTTGAAGACCTAAGGAGGCTCACTAAGGTGCGAGTTCGAAGTTCTTGAAAGGAAGAGTCTTGTATAGTCTTGAAGTCTTGTAGGTAAAGGTTGGCCATGCCAAATAAGGAATTCTGGATCTGATATGCCCAATTGTGGGGTCCAATCACAATGAGGCAATGATGAATCAGCCATGCCCAAATATGGAATTCTAGGTCAGACTCTCCTAAATACGGGGTCCTTGATGGCATACTTGGCCTCCAAGTAATCTCATTAGCAACAGCAGTTGGGTAACCATGACAACTTTATTTTAAAGGGATAGTTCACCCCCTAATTGACTTTTTTTAATTAGTCACCCCATTGAGACTTGAATTCATGGATTTTTTTTTTTGCAATCCTAAGGCAATAATTTGATGACCCCCAGCGGTTCCGGTAGGAGACACAAAGAGTCTCCTTTGTGTCTCCTACAGGAACCGCTGCCTACCGGTCCGCTGGTCATCAAATTATTGGCTTAGTAATGGGACAAAAACAAAAAAATATCCATGAATTCAAGTCTCCATGGGGGGACTAATCGATAGAAAAAAATATTTTTTGGGGGTGAACTATCCCTTTAACAAACCTGGAAGAAAGCCTTTTTAACAGCCACCCCCAGATGTCTTATGGAAATGTACGTGTATATATATAGCTTCTCCCGCTCAGAAACAGCATGCAGAATACCCCCTCCTACCCCACCACTATGGATAATGGCATCATCAACATCTAGGCTTTTTTTCCCCCTAAGCCTTATAATAAGTTTCAAAGATCATACAGACAGCCAGGGCCCATGCAGCTCATGAAATAAAAACTGTGACGGTTCTTATTCTTTCTACCTCTATCATCCATTCTGAGCTAGCGTTAGACTGAAAATGAGACTTGGAGCAGAGCAGATGGCGTCTAAACAGCGTTATCCCTCTTGCCTGATAAAAGAAAATGAAACTACTTGAGAGCAGTGATGGAAGACGTACTCACATTATTTACTTAAGTAAAAGTATCAATACCCTATTGCAGAAATAGTCTGTTACAAGTACAAGTTCGGTATAAAAAATGTACTTGAAAGTACACAAGTATTGGCATCAAAAGTAAAAGTACTTATTATGCAGAAGGTCCCATTTCACAAGTTTTCAGATGTATAAAAAACATTTGAAAATAGCCAAAGTTTAAATAGCGCTGAAGTGGTTAATGATTGCTTTGTAATAATAATCAAAATCTACAAAGTAACTAGTAACTAAAGTTTTCAAAAGAATGTAGGGGAGTAAAGGTGCAATATTTGTCTCCGAGATGTAGTGGAGTAGAAGTAAAAGTATTGAAAATAGGAAATACTCCAGTAAAGTAAAAATACTTAAAAATTGTACTTAAGTACAGTACTTGAGTAAATGTACTTGGTTACTTTCCACTACTGCTGTGACATGCATGCCGATGCAGCAGCTTCGTGTCTACCATCATCACTCATGATAAACCATCAGTATGTCTGCTTCTACCATTCTTCAATGTACCAAATGTGTTTGGAAGAACTCTGTCTTGCTGGTAGCTACATTATTGGATATTGTATGGAGAGCGGAAGCGATAACATCGTCGAAGCCATCATTTTGACGACATTTGACAACATCTATCCATTCAACGTGGCAGGAATGGATTGTAAATATTCATAGTAGCCTTGTCTGCATGATCATTGCATGGTACGATTACATCACTGTGGGAGCAGGTTTGAATGTGCTTGTGTTTTGTGTTGTGTGCGTGCGTGCATGCGTGTGTGTGCGTGCGTGCGTGCGTGCGTGCGTGCGTGCGTGCGTGTGTGCGTGCGTGCGTGCGTGCGTGCGTGCGTGTTTGCTTGCTTGCTTGCGTGCGTGTGTGCGTGCATGCGTGTGGGTGTGTGTGTCTGAGAGAGAGAGAGATGCACAAGAAATGGCATAAGCACACGCACGCAGGGCCTCTAGAGAGATATTATAATGAGTGTGTGTGTGTGTGTGTGTGTGTGTGCGTGCGTGCGTGCGTGCGTGCGTGCGTGCGTGCGTGCGTGCGTGCGTGCGTGCGTGCGTGCGTGCGTGCGTGCGTGCGTGCGTGTGCTGACTGTTTGACAGTGTGACAGCAATAATTAAGACAAAACAACTTGTCAGACAACCCTATGTGGTCGATATGTAAATATGTGGTGGTGTGATAACAACCAGTACCAACCAGCACCACAGAACACAGTGCTACACAGCCAGTATCAACTAATACCAGGGCAGGACCAAGTCAAATAGAACCAGCTTCAGCCAGAACCACAACAGGACCAAGTAAAATAGAACCAGCATCAGCCAGAAACACAACAGGACCAAGTCAAATAGAACCAGCATCAGCCAGAAACACAACAGGACCAAGTCAAGTAGAACCAGCATCAGCCAGAAACACAACAGAGTGACGAGCTGATTCTGTTTCACTCAGGTCAGTGGTTCCCAAAGTGGGGTCTGGGGACCCCCAGGGGTCGTTGAGAGGGTCCCCCGCAAAATGAGGAACAATTGAAACACTTTAACCCTGTTTTATACTTTGGATATTTTAATTATAAAAGCTCATAACACATCGCGATGCAACAGGTTGTGAGCTTGTAGATCTGCTATTTTTTAACAATTTTGAAATTAACATTTATTTTTTATTAGAAAACTATTCAAAAAGATCTAAAGATGTGGAACAGTTTCGAAAAATGTTAACAACACACTTTTCTCTCATGGGGGTCCCTGGCACAAAATATTTAAAAAATGGGTCTCTGCAGCCAAATACATATAGGGGTCCTTGACATGAAAACGTTTGAGAATCAATGCACTAGGACAGGTGAAACAGATATCTCTATAGTTAAATGTTTTTGTAAATGAATGCCCTACTTTATCGCACAAGAGTGTCGCGCAAAAGTAGCTGATCTGCAAGCTCACAACACGTCGCATCTTCTTTTTCCGCTATTTCATAACTTTATATTTTAACCTTTATTTAGATTTTTTTGTGAGTGATTAAATCTGTCTGTGGGGTTTCATAGATATTGAACCAATGTTCTATATTAAATAATGAAACGTTTTAGCAAGAGCTTGTGACTAATAGCTCCATTGGAACAAGGTTATTTCTTTCCATTTCCATTTCCATTACACTTTTGTTCATACAGGTTTTTTGTCCGACAACGAAGATGTATTGTTTGGTATTCGCAGTCAAACAGTGACAGGTTCTGATGAGGGTGGGGTGTATACACAGCTGGTACTATGAGAGGGTGTAAATGTATGATACAGATAGGGGAGGGGGGGGGCGGGGCTTTGCTTTTATAGGGCCAGCACTTTATCCATGCAGGTATTGTGCACACGAGTGCACATGCGCACATAATACATTGCATTAGCTTAATTTGCATTTAATTAATTTCATTATAATTTATACGTGATTAAAACATTACAGGTTCAATTTAGGTCCTCATTCAGCGCACGCACACACACACACACACACACACACACACACACACACACACACACACACACACACACACACACACACACACACACACACACACACACACACACACACACACACACACACACACACACAGTTGTGCCACATCAGCCTTTTCCCCACAGCTTTCTCTAATGAGGAAAGAGATCATCTCCTAGTTGTCACATTGCTTATGGGGAGACCCTGCAGGCAAAGCCTCTAGATAGTATACCCCATCATCTAAATAACACCCCCATGCAACACTTCATTCAGTGTGACCAATATATGGATGGACTTTATTTTTTTTATGTCAGCGATTTTTTTCAGTCAAAGTAATGAAGGCAGCCTTTGAGCTAACGATGGGAAGATGATCTGATTATTATTCCCTCGACCGAATGGAGCTCAGTGGGGGGAAAAGAGAAATGCACTGAGCAACTCACTGGAAGCCAAGACCCCACACACCCACTCCTATGAGCAAGCTGCGTACGGTATACAGTAGCTCCCGCTAACAATGTGCCACCTGCTCTCTCTCTCTCTCCCTCCCTCTCTCTCTCCCTTTCTCCCACTATCTCTCTCTCTCTTTCTTCCAATCTCCCTCTCTATTGTAACCCCTCTGTTCTCTCTCGCTCTGCTGAAAAATGAGTCAATTAGTACAGTAGCCTTGGAGGAAACCCAGTGCCTCTCTCTCGCTCTCTCTCTCTATCTGACACACACACACACACACGCACGCACGCACGCACGCACGCACGCACGCACGCACGCACAAACAAATACCACCACCGGGACAAGACCATAACCTCTGATGAGTGTTTTCAACATGAACTAAATTGAGAGTTTAAATCCACATATTTATAAGGGTTTTTAAGATGATTAACTCTGTTCCGCTCTCTTAACCTTCATTCATTCAGGGCATACACTCAATTCAACAAGCCTGCTTCAAATTAATAGATAACATTCACATCTGGTTCAGCTATAACCACAGTTTTATTTGTGTCTATTCGTCAATGAGCAGGCAGGCGTACGACAATTGGGGATTAAAACCGTTAGCCGTTGAGAGATTTTTAACCTCTACAACCCTAGCCTCCCTGTTCTGGAGGGAACATTCATGAGCTTGTAGATCAGCTATTTGCCACGAAGATATATGTGTAGGGAGAAAACAGGAGGGGGCCTAGTATAGAGTACTACAGTTTTTAAGTGCCCAGATGTTCTCTGACTGCCTGAGCCATGGTGCTGTCCAACTAATTGTATGGTGTAAGCATGAGAACAGTTAATTCAGTAAAAATAGTAAAATCCATAGTGTTAACTGAAACCAAATTGAACTGTAAGGGTCCATGTGTTTCCTTTTTTTTTACACGCTCAGAATGAAAAAAACACGTACAACATTTAGAGCTCCTTACACAGCGAAAATCGGATTTAATTTATTTTGGTGGAATTTATATTTATTCTCTGTTCATTGTATTCTGAGTGTGTAAAGATGGACCCTTACAGGTCAGAATTACAGACAGACAGACAGACAGACAGACAGACAGACAGACAGACAGAAAGTAGGAGAAGATACCAGTGGAGCCAGATAGTTGAGGAGAGTTCAAGGGAGTGATAGAAAGGCAGAGATTATTATGGATCCAGGGGCATCTTGTAAGTGAATGTCAATGTCAGTCTAACTAACACAACTTTTCATCTTCCACTTCTGAGGATGGTGAAGCCAGATAACTTCATGCTGTCAGGCAATTTCATAAAAATGTGTTGTGGATCAATTTAAGATAAAGCTGTGATGTGACTTCACTCATGAATCTTTTCAGTGAGATTTCATAGCAGGACGACAAACCTACCAAGAACTGTTCTGGTTTCTGGACTCTGGGATGCTTATATTGTATTGGTTGCTCCTACTGCAAACCTCGTTACCCAGGGTGAGCGGGCTTTTTCGGTCCGGGCCCCTGGGCTCTGGAACGCCCTCCAAGAGAAGCTGAGGCTAGCTCAATCGGTGCTTTCTTTTAAAACACTTTTGAAAACACACTTGTAAGCCAATTGTTTTTCTTACGTTTATTTACTTTTAACTGCACTTTACTTCTACTGCTGTATATTGTTGTGATATATTTATGTTTTTTACTGCTTGGTTGTTTTTATTGCTTGTTTTTGACATGTCTGTAAAGCACTTTGTAACATTGTTTAGAAAAGCGCTATACAAATAAACTCATTATCATTATGAACATTGTTATGTGGTACTGGCTGCTCATGTTAAATAAATACACCCCCCCACCACCACCACCACCACCACCACCATATACTGTAGTGCAAATTGATGGTAAATTACAATATATTCCAGATTTTGCAAACGTTTAATTTGTGCTACTGTATACTGCAAATAAAGCATATAATGCAGTTTCCACAATCTCTTGTTAACTTCTGATTTAATTATTTTGTTTATGCTACCGTCATACAGTCACGGAAGCTCTGAAAATAAAGTGATAAAGTGGATGCGACGCCTCCTTCCCACTTCCGTTTCGTCTTTACACGCGCATTATCCGAAAATAAATCAAAATCGTCTAAGCGTAATAGCTTGCTGCTTAGCAGAAATAAAAACATTAAATGTAAAGATATTTTAAGATTATATTTTCGTGAACGGAAATGACGGACAGATGACAGCTTACTGTCTCGGATTTCAGGATGTGTATAGTTCAAGACTCTATATTGTAGCATTTGGAGATTGTGGAATTGTCTGGCTACGCAAGACTACACTGCATTCCTTCCTCTGTCACTCCATCATGCTCCAGGACAGAACAGGTTGACAGGTTGACTTTTTATGAAATTTTCCATCAGAAGATCGTTGATCCAGCATGGATAAGGATGACAGGCACCATCATGACGCACGCATGTGTGTGTGTGTGTGTGTGTGTGTGTGTGTGTGTGTGTGTGTGTGTGTGCGTGCGTGCGTGCGTGCGTGTGTGAGTTATTTACTGGGACAAATGTCATGGGATATCACACAGCAATGCCTCACAGCATCTCACTTCACCACTTACTTCTCTGATCCATGTCAAGTAACTGGACACACACACACACACACACACACACACACACACACACACACACACACACACAGTATTGCCAGTGGTGCCATGAGCAGCGTAGCATGAGGCAACGTGAACCCAAAAGACAAGAGGCCTCTCTCTCTCTCTCTGTCTCTCTCTCTCTCTCTTTCAATCAGCTGGCAATGGAGGGTGTCAGGACAAACTGTTGCTGTGGTAACAGTCGACATGGTTTGCATCTGGAAATGTTGATATGCATCTCTTTTGGGTTCAGAAACATCAACATTTAACGTATTTAACTTTTTGAAAACATCGGTATCAGCAGATATTCAATATCCATATTTTGTAATTGCAATTATTGCGGGAAAACTTTAGAACGTTTTCTATTTTTTTTACAAGATAATAAGGCTTAAGTGGTTGAATAAAAGTTATTTGTGTTTATTTTTTGTATAAGTTGAATGTTCTCAAAAAGATTCTTGTCAAGATATCAGTCAAAAACATCACTAATCGATGGTCCAGGACTCTCCAAAATCAGGATCGGCATCAGACCCAAATACAGTATCTGGCATGGGTCGGGCTCTAACAAATACATATCACGCCCATATGCATGAGGTTGGCTGAGACCATTTTGAAGTGGTCTCCGCCACTGCAAAAGCTTGTCCATTTTTACAACAGGATTAGCTGTCTCCTTCCTGTTCTCTGTGGGTCTCTCTCTCTCGCTCACTCTCCCTCCCACTCATTCCTTTGTGATGGTGTTGGTGTATGCTGATGATATCACACAGAGGTGAGTGTGTAGGTTCACACTGCTGCCCACTGACACTGCATCAGGCTATTTCCATCCCATAGCCCCGGCAGGCTTGTGTAACAGTGACACACACGGGCACGCATGCACACACGCACACACATACATGGATGGACAGACAGACAAATGGGATTTACACAATACAAGTCATGAGGTTGCTAAAAATAATTGATCCGTGTCTGCCAGGACCACAGGTAAAATAGGAGAGAAAATTGATTGCACATTACATGCAAGCAGTGGTGGAAAAAGTACTCAAATGTAATTTTAAGTAAAAGTATCAATACTGCAATGTAGAAATACACAAAAGTATTGGCATCAAAATGTACTTCAAGTACCAAAAGTAAAAGTACTCATTATGCAGACGCATTGTGAGCTTGTAGATCGGCTATTTTCAAATGGCCGAAATGTATAGGGCTGAACTGCGTCATCCCAAAACCTATACCACTTGCGCGAGGACGCGCTGTGATTGGCCAATACGCTTGTGCAAGGACGCGCTGTGATTGGCCAGTGGCCACTTTGAGTGGCAGTTGGGCCAAACGCCCTCACCAAAACATGATTTACTATTCTGTCCCTATCGGTACATAACTCGAACAGCGTTGAGTCGGCCCAAGCGAACTTCGCAACGTTCGGCACGGCAACTCGCTCGCTTTAGCTCGCTCGGTCGGTGGTGCCTCGCGTGGTTCAAGTTCGCTTGAGACGGCGTGCCTCCGTCGCGGTCCAAAACAATACGGGCTAAGAAAATAACCCGCAGTTGTTGTAGGCAGATGCACTTCCGCGTTGGCCACAGAAGGGGGGCGTGGTTATAGCACAAGTGGTATAGGCTTTAGTATGTCGCGGCTGAACTGGTTAATGTATGAATGT
Source organism: Gymnoscopelus microlampas (assembly GCF_963454915.1). NCBI lineage: Eukaryota > Metazoa > Chordata > Actinopteri > Myctophiformes > Myctophidae > Gymnoscopelus > Gymnoscopelus microlampas. The sequence goes on from NC_139939.1 coordinate 43,265,837, forward strand.
TTTGTAAAAAATAATCAAAAACTAAAAAGTAACTAGCAACTAAAGTTTTCAAATAATTGTAGTGGAGTAAAGGTACAATATTTGGATCCCAGATGTAGTGGAGTAGAAGTAAAAGTACTGGAAATTGGAAATACTCAAGTAAAGTACAACTACCTCAAAATTGTACTTAAGGACAGTACTTAAGTAAATGTACTTAGTTACTTTACACCATTCGTTACAAAATGCGTGTACGTGAGCCGTGGCAAGGAGCAGAGAGAGCAAGTAAGTTTTGTACATCTCTAATGACCAGAGTGAGGCATACAGGACTCTGTCCCTGTCTCTGCTGGCCAGATGTCACACTGTCAGACATCTCTCTTTGATCCTTCCCGTTCCCTCACTCCCCCTTTCCCTCCACAACTCTGCCTCCTGTTTTTCCTTCCTCTTCTTCTTGTCCATCTTTAATCTTCCTGCTGTCTTGTTTGTTTCATCTTTTCCTGTATGTCTAATACTTAATAATGTATACTCCGTTTGGAGCATAAACTGTCTATAAATTCCACAAATCTTTGTCACTGTGTTTATGATCGATGTGTTTATGTCCGTCCTCCACATATCTCAAGAACTGTTCAACCAATAGACTAATGTACTGTTGACGATGCATCTTATAACTGGCTGCTAATAAATAATAACGCAAGAAGTGTGTTGCCTTCACACTGGCAGCTCCAAAAGATACAAAACTACAAAGCACCTGTCGCCAGTGTCACGGTTGTGCAACACGCTCGGTGACATCATCAATCATACATACCCAACGAGCGAGAATATAGAGGAAAATGTAAAGGCTTGTGTTAACCCTTTAAGATCGGGAACGCATCTGCTAAAAAGAGTAAGGTCATGATTGTCCGAAGTAGGGAAGACAGACAATCTACCTTTCCTGACTTCTATCTGGCTGACACTTCCCTTAGTGTGTGCAGTGAGATTACTTATTTGGGACATATTATCTCCAATGACCTTTCAGATGACAAGGACATCTATAGGCAGCGGCAGCTGTATGCCCAAGCAAGCGTGCTGTGTCGCAAATTTAGCATGTGCTCAGTACCTGTGAAGATCTCTCTCTTTAGATCCTTTTGTACACCACTGTATACTGCTCACCTTTGGAGTCGCTACAGACAAGGCAGCATCAGACGACTTACAGTGGCCTATAATGACTGCATGAGGCTGCTGCTGAGAGCTCCAAGAAGCTCCAGTGCAAGCCAGATGTTTGTTAGTGTTGGGGTACCCACCTGCTCTGCTGTGCTACGTAACCTTATGTATAGGTTTATGTGTAGAGCATCTGAGTCAGTAAATGACATAATCGCTGTCATAACGGACCCCACGCGCAGTTCTGTCAGGTTCACCTCTAGACTGTGGAACCATTGGCGCACATGTTTGTATGTCAGAAACTGAACAATGTGGGCTATTTGCATTATTATTATTTATTTTTTCTTCTGTTTTATTGTGTGGTGTAAGGGTTTCTTGTGATATGGATCTTCCTGGGTCTGAAATAAAGATTGAATTGTGTCATTTTAAGATTTCTTTGGCTTTTCAAAAATAGTAGATATACAAGCTTATAGCGCGGCACCGAGTGCCGCGCTACGAGCTTGTAGATCTGCTATTTTTGAAAAATCATGAAAATGTGTGCAACTGTTTGAATATATATATATTTTTAAGCGAACATTTGTTACTCACATCTTTGCTTCTGGGGGTTCCTGGAACAAAATATTTTGAGATGGTGGTCCGCGGCCAAATGCATATAATTTTGGGGGTCCTTGACATGAAAAGGTTTGAGAACCACTGATATAGCTATATGATATTTAAAAAAAACTGTTAGGAATTGTGTGGAGAGAGAAGGTGAGTGGAAATGGTGAAACCACATGGTCGTTTTGTAGCTTTGTAGCTAGGTGGTGTGTTGAAGTGGGTTGATGCCAGCTCAACTATATTTTGTATCTTTGTAGCAGGCAAAAAAGTGTTGGATGTGTCTTTTTATCTCCATGTCAATGGCTTCCACTGAAAATGAATTGTAGACTGTAGCTTTGTAGCTGTATGAACACAGCATCAATCAATGACACTGATGATAGTATACTTTTTCCAAGACAGATTCTTTTCCCATATTTTCAGCACAACCCTAACTTGGGAAGGAATTTGGGCTGGTATATTTTAATCATAGTGGTTAACTTTTTGAATTATACAAAAGTTGTTTTTACATAATCGTTCAATAGTACATTTTTTACAATAACCAGAGAGAGCATGCATGCAACACGCACATACTCACACACACACACACACACACACACACACACACACACACACACACACACACACACACACACACACACACACACACACACACACACACACACACACACACACAGGATGAGTGAACTCAATGACTTCAGCGGGAGGTCAGGAGGTTCCTACTGCGTAACTACTAGCTAGACAGTAGGAAGTCCAATCACCATGGCGACATCGCTTGGCTGCAGAAAGACAGAAGCGAGGGATGTAAACAGAGAGGGGGAAAACATCACAGGTGATGCTAATGACTGTAAGCACGCACGCACGCACGCACGTGGACACACACACACACACACACACACACACACACACACACACACACACACACATACACATACACAACCCCAGCCAGAAACCTGCTGGGTTAATTGCTGGGGCTCTGGTTCTAGAAGGCTGCTGTTCACCTTGGCTGACCCACCACGCGCACACGCACACGTGCGCACACGCACACACACACACACACACACACACACACACACACACACACACACACACACACACACACAGCCTTGCTACATCTCCACAGGAGCCAATGTGTTATTTCAACGCCAACAAGTCCATCAGGTGTTGCCAGGTTGACAGTAACACCTGTTGGCACTTGCTAGTGTGAGGACAGCTAATTCACAGCCTGAACAGCAGGGGGCAGACCAGAGCAGAGTCAACATGAGAGGATATGACCGCACAGAGGAGGGGTAAGCCTATAGAGGGCGCCATTACCCGCAGCAGCTCTGGTCAAATGTCCATTCATAAAAGAAATGATCTTCACCGGGTTTAATGAAAGTAGATTAAATTATGCAGTTTGCAATACCTTGTTTACTCAATAAAAATGATTTGTCGGAAGTTGGATCTGTTTGTATATAATAGCAGCATTATGCCTATTATGCCTATAATAGCAGAATTATGGCTATCTAACTCCCGAACACAACAACAGAGTGAATGGCGCAACAATTCGTTTCCCCCGAGCATGCGCAGATTGCGCATTCTGCTCTGTGATGACGTCGCGCGGAAATCCGTCTATATTGATGGGTCACTCTATCCACAAGTTTCCTAGGGCATGGTGGGCATCACTTCCTGTCGATTTGATCAGGTATCAGGGTTCAAATCGACAGGAAGTGATGCCGACCATGCCCTAGGAAACTTCTGGATAGAGTACCGAGGTCCTGACGTCATTCCCACTACCCCTGGGTCACAGTGTTATTTTTTGTATTGGATTTTCCACAGGGAAATCTTAGATTGCGTCATATACGAACTGTGTTCCAAAAATAAACAAACCACCCAGCGATTTTGTCAGGTATGTGACTCTGTGTCGTTTATGATATTGAGTTACATTTGATCATGTCTGTGTTTGGAGATAAACAAATGTCTTACTCTTTGGATAAATTAGTACTTTTTACTGTCAATTTCTTCATATCCATATGAGTAAAATCGCTGGGGTGATTTGTTTATTTCTGGAACACAGTTCTTATATGATGCGTTCTAAGATTCCCCTATGGGATATACAATACAAAAAAGAATGCTGTGATAGCGCCATCCAGCGGCAGTGATGTCAGACTTCGGTGCTCTATTTGGAGCGAGTGTGGGGCGGCCCAGTGGTATCATAGAGCGTTTTTTTTTTGCATCTTGACGGCACAAGGTTTCAACCAAGAGAGATAATGACAAGTTTATGTTGTCATTATCAGAATCAGAAAAGTTTTTGTCACATCACAGGTTTACAGGTGTGAAGAAGTAGGTGAATTATCTTTTATTTATTTATTTATTTTACAATTATTGGACATGAGCTTACTTCATTTGATATTATGTCACAGCTCTGTAGCCATATTTGATAGGTTACGTTAATATTACTTTATAAAAATCTTGTTCAGTTTGTTCGTTGTTTGAAATACACTAGCTCTACCTCCTAAAATGTTGATGCTTTGGAGGGCATACTTTGCTGCATATTGCATCAGTCCTTTAAATAGGTTGTAATACTTTTTTCATGTTTCATGTTTCAAGGAACATCACAGCAGGGAAATAAGGAAGTGTGAAAACCTGATTTGCTATTGATGGGCAATGACCGTGAACTATTTCTAACTACAACAAACTACTAACAACGAACAACTTTTCCCCCTAGTGGCTCAGCTCAATATCAAATTAATTTACTTCAATCGTGAGTTGATTAAGTTGTTCACTGTGGGAATGCACTGTGGCAAGAGAGCTGTCTCAAACAAAACTCATGTGACAGCCACAATACCCGCGTGCATTTGTTTGTAAAGTAAAAAAAGAGAAGGGAAGCAAGACAGAACTGCAATAAAAAAGCAAATCATCACTTTTATAAAAAAAAAAATCTCCCACTACATACACTTTAAGATGTAGTATAGACTAAAGCTTATGTTAGTATCTTAATATTGGTGATGTGTACAGTAGGTGTTGTTCAAGATTTGCATATCACTACCTCTGTGCTTTAAAGCCTCTGTGGATAGCTTTAAAGCACAGCTCAAGACCTATTTCTTCACTCTTGCTTTTGGTTGATTTTTAAATCTCTGTGTTGTTATTCATGTCCTCACTGTTTTGCTATTATTTTAATGTTGTTTTATGCTTTATGCTTTTCTTTTTTACTTTATCGTTAAATTAGCTGTACTTTTCTGTAATTGTATTCTTGCTCTGTAAAGCACTTGAAGCTGCATTCATGTCATGAAAGGTGCTATACAAATAAAGTTTATTGTTATTATTACTTCAGCTGACACTGCAGTGCTACACCAATCACAGTTCACCTCACACACAGCTAAGCTCACGTTAGCAGATTAGCACATCATTTCTGTTTTATTCACAACTGCACATAGTGGTAACTTGCTACAGATTGCACAGGGAAGTCACACCGTTATTAGACCCTGTGAATCTTCACGATGAATCTTGAGGTACAGGTGTCATATTAGACCCACCACACAGCTCAGTGATTCACTGTTAAAGCTCAGCCTCAGAGGGAGAAATATCTCACTGAACCACATAGTTTCTTAATCAATATCATCGTCTTGTTGCTATGAACTATTGATGCTGCTATTGAACTATTGATCAGTGCCTCCAAAGAACTGTCTGAAAGATTAAAGATGACATTCCCTGTGATTGACTTAGCTGTGCCTCAGAGCACTGAAGAATAGTAAATGGAGCAATGCAACAATGGCCTCAGATTGATCATTGGTGAACTGTGATGGACTTAAGTCCAATAAATGGAGTGGCATTGAGTACATTAAAGTATGTTAAACTTTGACCATTTTTAACATGAATACTATTGTTCTATTGTGAGGAGGGCGTGAAAATCCGAATAACGTTTCGCAATTATTTTCTTCTGTTTTTGACCTCCTCACAGTCACAGTATAGGATTCAGGTAAAAAAAAAACATACCCTTTAACCCAGAGGGACGTGAAGTCAAAGATTTACAAGAAATTGACCTATGGAGTTGATTTAACACTCAGAATATTACTGTGTTGTCCCTCTCCCTTTCTCTGGTCTTTCTTTTCCACTTCACTACCAACAAAATTCCATCATTTAGATTATTTGCTGACCCTTGGTCATCAAATCAGCTAAAATGTACTTTGACAACACTGCGCTCTAAAGGCCATTACAGAAGTGATACCCTGCCAGCCTTTTAGATGTAGCATAATGCTTGACAAGGAAAAGTTTGACCATAAAGTGAACACTTTGGCAACTTCCAAGGAACAAAGTCTCCTCGATGTAATGGGATCCTGACTACAACAGTATAGAATGTTGTAAAAAGCTTGACAAATAGCCAACAGTCACTATGGCTATTCCAAAGTTCAACCCCCTTTCATTATTCTACCTTCTCTAACACTGCCTGAATAACAGCTTTTTGCTTCAAAGTTCAAATGCATCGCCAATGTCTGCAAACCTACAGTATATTTGTGTTTTATGTCATCAAAGTGTTTTCATCTATGCACTATAGTGAACAACAATAAAATATACTCTTTTGCATTAAAGTGGCTTCATACCTTTCCTTATTTATCATTACACCTCCAAACATAACTTGTAAATAGAAAATAACATCAAAGGTGCACGTAAAGCTGGCGACAAAACAACAGGCTCCAAGAAATCTTCAATGGAAGCCAACGACTGCATGCTAGGAATAAAAGTTGAGCTGGACTCAACATTTTTCAGCACTCTAATGATCGCATTTAACACAGTTTTCCTGCTCTGTTCTGTAGATAGAAGAAAAGCACACATACATTTAACCACATACAGTACATACACATACAAAACCACTCTTAAATGTTCTTCTTTTCCATGCAGGATAACCTTGTTTTGTAATTGACATCGAACAACATTAGTGACATAACTTCAATAGATGTCTAGTTGCTAGATTTCTTAAAATCTGGGATTTAAGATGACACACCCTCTCAGGAGACAGGATGCCAGCCAGATCAGGACATTAACATCCAACGGGCCTAAGGGCATAAGGGTTGGACCCAAACACAGGCAGGGGTCTGCCAGGTCTGCCTTTTGTATAAGCGATTAGGGGCGTATTTGGGCGCGCTTTTGGGGCTCGTTTGCATAGACCACGGCAGCGCTTGTTTCTCGCCCGTTTCACGGATGTGGCAAGGAAGGCACACACACACCCACACACACACACAGTGCAAGGGGAAACACGGTCGCGCGCGCCCAGGGACAGAGATGGATGTACTTTCATTAAGTGGCGTGTAACAACACACAGTGGAATGAGTGCCTTCGTCTGGTTCCGATTAAGCTCGTCATTGTGGAGGGGTGGGTCAGCTCATCATTGTCGCAGTAGGTAGGTATTCTCCTCTGCGTGGGTTGGTGTGTTATTACAGTAGCTCTGTGTTTTTTCATGAAGCTGGTTGCTTGTTGCTCGCGCGCAATCTGGCAACAGTGATCTCTGGCAATACTGCTCTCCCGCAGGGTGAAAGACGATCCCTCGCAAATGGATGAACGGCACAGAGAAAGTGCGTCCACGCATGCGCAGTGCGCAGTTTTTGACAAACAAATTACGTTTTGACAAACAAATTACGTCCGAGCATGCGCCTTATTCCCAATTGTATTATAGGATTACTTAAAACTGTTTGTCACTTCATTTTGCTGTCACTGTAAATGAATGTCCTATTCGATGTAACTGAAGCTGTCTCTCCCGATAAATTAAATTGTGGGTGATTTGACGACCACGTTGGATATCCAGCTTTTTTCCAGCTACTGTAAAGGCTAAAGGGTTATCTCACAGACCTCTTGTGCTTTATTACCACACTTGTTATCTTTGAATGCAGCCAATCGAAATGTCACCGAATCATCCTGACTGAACACACACTGTTCTAAATGACTGATGACGGGACCCTATCTAGATTCAACTGTGGACAGAGGCAGAGAGAGAAACGGAGAGGGACAGAGAGGAGAGGTTAAAAAAAGGAGACAGAAGGAGATAAATGGAGAGCGGGAGGATAAGGTAGGAACAGAGGTCATAACAGGACTGCTTCCTGAGACTCATGAGAAATGTTATAGTTCAAGTTCAACTTTATTGTCAGTGTTCAGATCAAATCTGACTGGTTTACAGCTTCACTGAATCATAAATATTGTGTTTCTCATCTGATTGCCTCAAGAACAGAAGGCAATCTGAAGAGAAGGGTTAATGGTTTTTACATTGGATGACATAGTGTAGCATGGCATTTTTTTAAGGGTTTTTACATTGGACGACACATACTCTAGTGTAGCATGGCATTTTTTAAATGGTATCTAAATTGGATGACACAGTGTAGTATGGCATTTTTTCATGAAATACTTGTGCTCTGGCTCTCTGCCTCTACAAAGGACACAACATCCATACGTACTGTAGACCACTGCTTCTCAAAGTGGGGTCCGAGGACGCCCAGGGGTCTTTAAGGGTGTGCAAAATGAGTTTATTCCAAAATAGCCGATCTACAAGACAAATATTCTCTTAAAGTGGTCCCTGGCACACAATATTTTCAAATAGGGGTCTGCGACCAAATACATATCAATTTGGGGGTCCAATTTTGGTGAGAACCACTGACATCATAACCTGTTAATCCTATATTCATTCATGAAATCTCCTGAGAGAGTGTTGTGCCGAGGGGGAAGTCGGTCGGATCGGCAGTTGTCAAAACAAAATCGGCTTAAGGGAGGACAGGCCGGCCCCCCGGCGGACCACGGCCACGTCACTCTGACACAGACATAACTATAAACAAAACCCATACTCCCATAGGCATGTCACTATGACTCAGACATAACCGTAACCAAACCCGATATGCCCATATATAGGCATATGGATCCGGTTGTCCAGAGCCACAGATCCGACAGCTATGCACGGTCATGTGCATAAACTGTATAGGTCCTCCTCGCTCATCGACAAGGACTCGAAGGAGTGCCGTGTGGACCAACAAACACACACGTACACACACATGCACGTGTGTACACTCAAAGTACACCTTTCTTAACTCTTTGACTGCCAATGACGAGAGTTCTCGTCATACTTTGCTACGGCTCAGACTACCAAAAACCATCCACATTCACTTCCCTGTTAATGGATTTGAAAAAAATACTTTTTCTCTGCTTTCTGTTGCTTTTTGGCAAAAACAACCCACATTCAACTGCCCCATAACTATGGAACGGATTATCGCGGCGGCACAATTTATTTTCCCTGATTCTACGAGACCCCCCTACGTCTTTTAAAATAGGTGGGTGGATCATTGTGAAGAATAATATTCTATGATTTTTCAAAGGTTAGTGAAAACACTCAGAAATCGCTGGCAGTGGCTTAGCAAACAATGTTTTATTTCTGGCAGTCAAAGAGTTCACTTCCATCACCCATTTATCTCCTTATGCAGCAGAAGTAATTCCCCACACTAGGGTGGGCTGGCGGAGGCTGTTTTTGATGCCTGTGCACGCATGCACGCACGCACGCACGCACGCACGCATGCACGCACGCACACACACAATCCCTACTATTTCCTCCTGAGCCACAGAACTCTGTCACCGTATGGTTTTGCACAGACCGCTTCATTTTCAGGCAGAGAAGGGAGGAATGTAGACATACAGTAGAATAACTGGAAGATGTAAGCAGCAAGAGGGCGAGAGGGAAAGGGGGGAGAACAAGATAAGAAAGTATAGAGAACTGAACTCTGCCGCTCACTGCCGCTAGAGGACCCTGGGTCAGAGAGTGATGTTTTTTTATTGAAAATCCCATAGGGTCATCTTAGATCGCATCATATAAGAACTGAGTTCCAAAAATAAACAAATCGACCCCGCAATTTATGAAGCATCAACTGACTGAGTACTAATTTATCCAATGTAAAAGTCCTGAAATTTTCACTTCACTGTCATCTGGGAACCCCCCGAAATTTCGGGGGTCCCGACCCACAGGTTGAGAACCATTGTCATAAACAACACAGAATCATACCTGACAGAATCGTGGGGCTGATTAGTTTATTTTTGGAACACAGATCTATATATGACGCGATCTAAGATTTCCCTGTGGGATTTTCAGTAGAAAAAACAATCCCGTGACCCGGGGGTGGCAGGAGTGACGTCGGGACCAGCGATATAGAGAGAGAGAGTTGCCTCACGCTTTGATCTTGCCTCAAAGCGGGATGTTGCCTCCTGTAGTTCCAAACATTGGAACTTCCTCATTGAGATTGAAAGAGAACTTCCGCATTCCATTCTTACAATGGGAGTGAACGCTAGTGTCGCCACTCTCATAGTTATATCACGCTGGTTAGGACTTCGGTACTCTATGGCAGAGGGAGGGATGGATGGACGGACGGACAGACGGACGGATGGACGGACGGATGGACGGACGGATGGGCGGATGGGCGGACAGACGGAAGGATGCTTAAAGCCTCACTTCACCCTTACAGTTGCTTTGACAGGCAGGCTCACCCACACAAGCATAACGATTAACAGTAGCATTAGCATAATGATTAACATTGCATTAGCATAAGCGCTGGGGTCGGCAGGGCATGGGAGTGAGCCAGAGGAACAGACAGACAGCAGAGGGACACGGAGGAGTAGACAACAGGGGGGAAAGACAGATGCAACTGGAGAGAAAGGAGTAGAAGAGAGAGAGAGGGAGAGAGAGAGATAGGGATAGAGAATGAGAGAGTGAACAAAGCAGAAGGAGAAAGAGGACATGTTGCATAAATCATTGACTGATACGCCAGCTACCACACACACACACACACACACACACACACACACACACACACACACACACACACACACACACACACTTTCTGATTTCTTTCTCTGTCTCTCTCTCCTATTCTTCTTGCCTTCCAGTACCTTTCACAGGTTCACACAGTTCACAGGACCACAGGAAGAGACTGTACTATTGCGAGCAGGCAAACTATAGATAGAGTACATGAGTACATCAATGACCACTGACGGACAGTAGGCTCCTGTGAATGGTGCATTTATATAGCGCTTTTATTGCAGCTTTTACACAGATTGTGCATTACATTCACCCATTCACACACACATTCATACACCGATGGCTTCTTGCTCAAAGACGCTTCACAACTCTGGGGGAGCCCGGGATCAAACTGGGACCCTCGCGGTTCCCCTCCGGCCGCTCTACCGGCCACTCTACCCCTGAGCCACTGCTGCCCTTGTTCCAATTCATCAACACTAATTTAATACACAGATTACTGTCAACTACAACTGCCCCAGCTATAGGAATATAGTGCACACATGGCAAATAAATGCTGACTGTGTGATGGATATAATACACAGATTACACATACTGTAACATAAGATCTGATGCATGTGTACGGTATGTACATTACATTACATTACATTACATTACGTTACAGTCATTTAGCAGACGCTTTTATCCAAAGCGACTTACAATAAGTGCATTCAACATAGGTAGGGAACGAAACTACTAATCACCAGAAGTCCTAAGTGAATTTTCGGCTAAAACAAGCAACCAAGAGTATACCTAGCGCTAAGTTGAAAGTGCAATATATCAGCTACCTAATTTCTTAAACAGATGAGACAAATAGCAAGATCAAATGAGCAGGAGCTAAAACAAATAAGTGTATCGACTAAACAAGATCCAATAAAACAATACAATAATAAAACAAGAGTTCGTACAACTAGTTAACAACAAGTAGGCAAGGCGAAGAGGAAGGGTAGTGTTTCCTGAAGAGGTGGGTTTTCAGCCTGCGGCGAAAGATGGGCAGTGACTCTGCTGTCCTGACATCAGTGGGGAGTTCATTCCACCACTGTGGGGCCAGAACAGAAAAAAGTTGTGACCGTGTAGATCGGCCAGAAGGACCCTTGAGCGACGAGGCAATCAGTCGCCCCGAGGTGGCAGACCGAAGTGGTCGGGCATCGGTGTAAGCATCGACCATAGCCCGGAGGTAAGCAGGAGCTGTTCCTTTCACTGCCCTATAGGCTAGCACCAGGGTTTTAAACTGGATGCGAGCCGCTATGATCCCGGGCTGATCCCAGATGTACAGTGTCTCCGTCTGTCTGTCTGTCTGTCTGTCTGTCTATGGTCTATCTCTCCCTTTCACTCCTTCTCTTTCACTCGACTGTATCTTTGTCTTTCAGTCTTTTAATTCAGTTCAATTCAAAGGGGCTTTATTGGCAGGAGAAAACATACGTTTACATTGCCAAAACAATCAAAACAAAACAATGTATGTACAATTAAATGGGAATAAAGAGATGTGTAAACAGAGCTGTGTTACATTGCAACCTAGAGAAAATCTTACAAAACAAATTTAATATATTTTTCTGTCAGAAATAGTGATACATCCATACATCCATTCCACATAGGAAAGGTTTGCTTGGGATAAACTTTTGAAATAAATGACAGCAGTATTCCAATGTTTTGCATTGACTTGGTACAGTATGTAAACTTACATTTGGGACAAATAGCTGCAAATCTTTTAAATGTATTTATAGGTATAGCTGCTCTGTTGTATGTACAGTATTTCTATACCCAGGTCACTCGGTGCGAACAGTGCAGGAATGCGCGCAATGATTTGCAGTCCTTAAAGTGGTTGACATCCTCCTGTCAAAACAGCTCACAAATCTTGCTGCCGTGTTTGCACAATGTTGCACTTCACCCAACAGATGTGGGAGTTTCGTGTCATTATTAACTCATTCACTGCCAGTGACGTCTTTTGACGGCTGTAAATCGAAAGCCCTCACTGCCAATGACGTCTTTTGACATCTCTAAAAGAAATGATATTATTTATTTTTGAATTTTGCACCCAGAACCAGGAGATAACGTGATCCAAAGATGTACTGCTCCATTCACTTCCTGGTTAAAGTATTTGGGAAATATTCTGTATCTCTGCTCCTCGCTCTTTTTGGCGAGACATGCTATTTGTAATGGCGTATGACAAGCGAACGGGAGGTCGCGATGACATTTAAATTTGTTTTGCGGAAGCACAGTGAAACCCTCCGTGATTAGCAACCATCAGGGGATCGATCATACTGGAGATAAATATTCTGTGACTACTTGAAAAGGTAAGAAAATCTGGCAGTCTGGGCTTTTTGGGCTATTTAGTGACAGTAAATGAGTTAGTTCAAACTCTCCTGGAGTGATTGTAATCTATGGGAAGTATGTGTCTCTGATGTCTTGGTACAGTGGGCAAGTCTCTCTCTCTCACTCTCTCTCTGCATTCTTCAGGTCATCCAGATAATGGGGATGTCATGTGCGATCTAAAGCCTGCCTTTCAGATTGTTTATGTTGCCTCCTTGTCCCCATGCTGGGGAGCCAGCGTCTGATATTCACATCACTGCTTCACCTGCTGCTCTCCCTTCATTTCTCATCAACAGAATCCCTCTGATATGACGCGGATACGATCAAATCACTCCCCGGAGGCGAGGGCCTTCTTGTGCCACGCAGGGAACGTGAGGCCGTAAGGACATTTGCATTTGCCTTTCATTTCCTACGCAACTTTGCACAGCCTTTGCACAGCCTTTGCACAGTGTGCAAAGAATGCACGATTCAATCTGAACAAATATCGATTTCACGGAACGGAATGGGTTTGTGCTGGATCAAGGCAGGTTAATTCAAATAGCATATAAGAAGAAAACAGGGTTAAAGTGAATCGTTTCGCCGTTCTCCCTTGAGCTGAATTATACAGAATTCCTGTCTATCTACTACCTGTCGATGCTATGGAGAAATGGTGATTTCTTTAGTGGTTTTCTTTTGAGCTCTACTAATAATATGCATTCTAAGAAAAAACCTTCATACCTTGATAATTGGTTCTTTTGACAAGGTTCATTCATTTTGATACCAGAAAAGGGATGAGTGAGAACCGTGAAAATGGGAAGGAGGGAGGCATGGCACGTGTTGACATTTTGACTGGATGTCAAACCTGTGGATTGGATTGAGTTTTATGTGAAACAGCAGGTAAGGGAATATGCAGAACGAAGAGAGATGAAGAAAATATATATGGAAAATGATACAGTATATAATGTAATGGAGTAATGTTTTGACTGCTAGAATATAACATCTGACAGATGAAAATTAAGTGTTCAATATAGCACTCAGAGTCAGCAGTGACCTTGTAATTGTAAAGACTAGAAGCTCGCCCCCGCTACGCGGGGGCTCGCGTCTAGCCCGCGGCCACGCCCACGTAGCGCCCGCGGCCACTTGGCAACTCATATAAGTGGCGTAGCGTCATGAGGGTCAGTGGGGCCGTGGCTCGGTCAGTGAAGACCCTGTAGTGCGGATGATATGTGGCATAGAGGGGCAGATTGTAAATCCCCAGAGGAAACATCCGTGGGCTACCATTGGTTCAGCGATGTGTGCGGTCGCCCTGCGGCCCCTCCTCCTCCACCAATGTGCAGTATTGAGAGCCCTGACGTCACAACAATTGGAGCGATGGGCACTGCACTGTGGTTGGTTAGGGTACACCTAGGGCCCAGGTAGAACCCAGTTAAAGCCTGCATGGGCAAACCCAGGTAGGACCCGCCTTGGTCCCACATAAACATGGGTAGTTGGGGCCCACCTAAGGGCCAGGTAGAAGCTACTTATAGCCTGCATGGGCATCGCAGTTGGGACTGAAGTGGATGCCGCTGACATTGCTGACATGGGGTCCATATGGTTTAGCCCACCTTGAAACCATATGGGAACTACGCTGGCATGCTGGCTGTAATGCAAACGCTGCATCATACCTGCAGTGTGTAGTTTGATGTTGTGTGTGTAGCAGATATACCTGCAGTGTGTAGATCAATGTCCATATGAAAGTCAATGCCCAGCAGTGTTTTTTTTCCCCAGCAGAGTTTCTAGTGTCTCTGTCTCTCTCTGGAAGAGGTTGCACATGAACTCTGCAGCCGCACTGAGGCGCTCCAACACAAACACTCTGACATTAAGCTGCTTCACACAACAAACATCAGCACGACGCTGCTGTTTGTCCAAAAGACACAATATGTCCTCTCCCACCGACGTCATGTGTTCATTTATCGACAGCCGTACAGACTCCTTTTGACACATTTTACCTCGTTTATCCAGCTCTCACTGACTCATCGGGCTGTTATTTTGCTGCGATCAAGTCAACGATGTGAGAGATTAGCTATCACAGACGGACGGACAGGGGGTGAAACATAGTCTTGCGCCATGCCTTTCGGCCTGGCGGAGACAATAAAAAAAGGAAAGTAAAGGAAATGAGCATTTCTGCCACAAAAGTAGTCAACAAACTATACTATGAAAACATGGGCCACATTGTCAAAGAATGTAAGAAAGAGGCAGTCATGTAGAAAATAGCCGATCTACAAGCTTACAAAGCCTCTCAACGTGAGGCGTTTTGAGCTTGTAGATCGGCTATTTTCACAATATGTACTTGTGGAACGGAGTCAAACAGAATGGGGGGGTCCCCAGATCAAGTACGTTTATTTGGGGGGGGGGGCGGCGTGAAAGGGTTGATAAGCACTGCTGTAATCGGAGCGAAATTATCTGAAATTACTACATGACCATAATGCAGCCTAACATGCGTTGCACGGGGCGGTCCTGCCATTACGTTAGTTACTGTAGTTGCTGTGGAGCTACATAGTTCTCCAGAAGACACACACAAACATACACCATCTACAATGGACTAACTGAGCAGCAATATTGACATTCACCACACGAACGTGCATTGTTGACAAAGTGATTGCACAGCCGCTGCAGGCATGACAACCACGTTAGCGTTAGCGACATGGCAGCTATCACAGCGCCCTGTCCGTCGTCGCTGGGACTAACTGTGATGGCTACAGCAGTAACAGCAAGCTGTCTGCGATGCCATTGTCTGGAGACTGCTCTTAGCGTGACACGACCAATGAGAGTGAGCGCTGTAGTTGTTGCTAAGATACGGTGGCGTCTCTGCCCCATAGCTTGTAGATCTCTCACGCATGATTGGCGTAGGCTGCGTTGCCAGGTCTGACTGTTTGTATAAGCGATTTTGGGCTTATTTGGGTGCACTTTTGGGCTCGTTTCCATAGACCACGGCAGCGCTTATTTCTTTCCCGTGACCGATGTGGCAAAAGAAGTGCAAAACGAACCATCCGGAAGTAAATTGCGAGATGAAATATATAGCACTTTTTGATTATTAGAGAAGGAGACACATGTGAAGGTTGAAAATGAAAGGTAGGAGATTATATAGTTTTTCATGAGGGATTTTTGTAGCAAGTTGTGAGAGAATTGGGCCACTCCTGTGGGCGGGGGGCTGATTAGAACCATTGGGGTTTGAAAGGAGACGCTCTCTGTTTGAGTGATAAGATGTCTGAGTTGGGATCAGGTAACGTTGGGGCACAGGCAAAAAGAATGATGAATTGATAGACCATGGAGTGCAGTTATGTAAAACACATTGATTGTTAGTTCCTCTTGTCGGTTGTCTTGTCAGTCTATTGGCACATTCTACAGAGACAAACGAGAGGCTAATGTATGATGAATTAAACTGAATTAAGTTTTGCCGGGGAATGGAGAGGAGGTGCTGCTACATTACAGCAGTGGTGGACAAAGTACTCAACCCCAGTACTTGAGTTAAAGTATATTCCTGATCAAATAGCCTATTACACCATGGTAA